>NC_057798.1:478719728-478934210 GCF_018294505.1 Triticum aestivum | reverse complement strand
CCCATTCATACCTCGTGGGCGCCAAATCACCTTCTCCCCGAGAAGCTCCCTTCTCCCGAGCCGCGAAACCTCAGCCCCACCTCCATGGCGCCCCCCACCGCACCAATTTCATAGCCGCCCTCCTCCCTAATGCCGGAGACACTGTCCAATTGCCGTCGTGCACTGGGCCGTGTGCCTCTTACTCCGTGCTGCTGGTGCTGCCTCGACGATGGCCGCGTGAACCGTACCGGAGCCGATTCACCCCGCCGTTGTTCACGGTGCCGGAGTGGCTCCAACTTCGGATCCGTCCAGAGTCCTGGCGCTGCTTCTCTGTAGCCGTCGACCGTCGCGACATCGCTCTTTCCCTACCGCCGGTCGCCACTGCAACCGCGCCGGCCTCACCGACTCGGCAGCTGGACCTAAGTACTTCACCATGCCGCCAGATAGGTCGCACCCTCATCTCAAATCACTATATTTAGGCGTCAGTTGTTTGAATTTTTATTTTGGGCCAATCGATTCCTAATGGGAAGCAGCACCCCTCGAGGCGGCGAAGCTCCTAGGATGCCGGTTGGCTGGTGTCTAACGTAAGGGTGCGGGGCCGCAAGTTTGCCGCGGAAGCAGCGCTTAGATGGCTATCTTTTAGAGTTGCTTGGGTTGAAGGTACTGCCGCTGCCGGATCTGGATGACGGGGAGTCTTTGTGGATTGGCCCGAGGGCGGCGCAACCACGGCAGTGCGGTGGAGCGGGGAGCGGGGTTTTGTCCGGGGCCACGGACAGCGGAGGCAGGCTGCTCTGCCGTTGGTCGCTGGCTCTTCGAGGAAGATTCTGAATAGTGTCAGCCGGGAGGCACAAGACGGCCATCAAGCCATCCGGCGTAGATCGGACAGTACCAAAATAAAATAAAATCGTGTGACCCCAATTTAGTCTTCAGTCAACAGACGTGTGACCACTCTCGTACCTTGCTGTTGATCTCTTAGTGTATTTCTTCAGATCAAAGAGATATGTCGTTCTTAACATTATGTGTTATCTGCATCTTGAGACACACCGTCTTCCGACTCATCGGAGATGCTCCAACAAGGGAAGCATACACCAGAAGGGAGCTATAGTCCCCACTCAACAGTTCCCTGCATCAAATGCGCGTGCCCGACATGGACAACCACAACAACTGTAGGGCCATCGACAAGTCAGCACATGATTCTCACTCCTATGGATGGCAGCCAGATAGGTTGTACCCTCATCTTACTTGTGTGCAACATTTATGGCTTTGTTATTCATCTAAGCATGGAAAATAGATCATCACATTTCACTGTATATTCATGCTGATCTCTTACGGGTCTTGTTCAGGAGTTCACGCTATTCCATAGTTAAGCTAAGATACTTGTTCTTTAGGTAACGTTGTTCCATAGTTATCATCCATCAACCAATGCTATCCCACAGGCTGATGATTATAGTATTATACCACTTCTAGTATTACCTATGTTGTTCTTTAATACTTTTGTGTGCCATCTAGTTAATCTCAAGTACAAACGATACATATTCTGTAGCTTTCATCTGTGTTCTCCCTTTAGTTTATGAGACCTATTGCTGCTAGTTGACCCCGGTCCTACTATTTATGTCGTATCCTACAGGCACTCATTACATAAATCTAACTACTAGCTGTCTTGTATGCATGTCAGATATAATTGCACACACTGATATACCCACAAGAACCTCACGGAGAAATGTAAAGGCCAATAAACTTGATGTCAATGATACCCAATATGATGGAACATGTAAAGGCAGTTCTTCAGAAGACTTGCAGAAAGATGATGAATCCTCTTCACCCCACAAGGTCCTTGTTCTAACTTGGCCTGTGATATGGGTACAGCATGCATATAATGTCCTGCAGTGTATCTACTTTGTTGCAATGCCAAGTGCTTAGCATGCTGATCATGCATGTAAATATGTCATGCCTTCCTGTTTTTTAGTACCTATTCCATTCATGATAACATGTTTTCAAATTAAAGTACTGTCATTCTACTCTATCGCAATGCCATCTGCTTAATTTGGACATCATGCTTCTGAATATCTTATGCATTGTTATTCATCAGTATGTACTTCATCTGTCTGCCATACCATGTTTTTTTACATTGAAGTGATGTTCTAGTGCTCTGTTGCAATGCCATCTTATTTTCCCAATCATAAACGTATATGTTGCCTTAGTTATTTCTGTACGTATTCCGCTAGCATATAGTTTTACATTCAACTAGTGTTTTTTTTTCTGTGATGTCCTGTCGTATCCCTAGCTCTTACACCATACTCCCTCCGTCCGGATTACATGTTGCCGAAATGGATAAAAAAGGATGTATCTAGAACTGAAATACACCTAGACCCATCCATTTTTTTTCAGGATGGAGGGAATACATGTCAATATGTCATGCCTTTCTATTCTTCAGTACCTATTCCATCTCTCTGCTGTCGCATGTTTTATAATTAAAGCACCATTCTTCTATACAAGGCATGCAAGGGGAAGACGACTATGTTAGAATCTGAAGGGTTACAAACAAGGCCTTTGCAAAAGATCCAAAATCCAGGAGATAATAAACCAACTCCAGTTTTTACAAATATTACTCCAGCACAGAGAAACCCAACTACTACTGATAATAAGCAGATTCCAGTGGCCAAAGAACTAGTCCGCTCCAGTCCAGCAAAAATATGTCAACTCAATTCTAAGAAGCGTGTGTGTATCCTTGCATCATGAAATTTTATTGCATGCTGATCATATTTTCTACATGTTTCTTACCCATCTCTCTTTTAGAAAATAAGCTTAACAGATAGAAGAATTTCTGCAATGGTATCGTTTATGAGGAAAGATTCTTGCTGGAATTCTCTGTGCCCCAATGTAGATGTAAGTACCTGTTGTATATCACTATATTTTTACAATAGCATGTATTTTGTTAATCGGCGTGAATCCAACCTTTATCTGATCTAAATTTAGTTGTAGCAAAATGTATGATTAAAGGCCACAATGTTGATTTTTGTAAGGAAAACTGCCTCGTAGTTTTGCATCCTGAGCTGCATGAGTGTACTATCTCATATCAGTGGGTTTGAATACTTTGGTTCTGTAGTGGGTTTTTTAGTGTTTTTTTACTGTGTTGTCCTGTCGTATCCCTAGCTCTTACATCATACTCCCTCCGTCTGGATTAAATGTCGCAGAAATGGATAAAACTGGATGTATCTAGAACTGAAATATGCCTAGACCCATCCATTTATTTCCGGATGGAGGGAATACATGTCAATATGTCATGCCTTTCTATTCTTCAATACCTATTCCATCTCTTTTTTAGCATGTTTTATAACTGAATCACCATTCTTCTATATAAGGCATGCAAGGGGAAGATGGCTATGTTAGAATCTGAAGGGTTACAAACCAGGTCTTTGCAAAAGATCCAAACGCCAGGAGATAATAAACCAACTCCATTTTTCATAGATACCGCTCCAGCACAGAGAAACCCAACTCCCACTGATAATAAGCAGATTCTAGTGTCCATAGAACTAGTCCGCTCCAGCCCATCAAAATAATGTCAACTCCATTCTAAGAAGCGTGTGCGTATCCTCACATCATGAAATTTTATAGCATTTTGATCATATTTTCTACATGTTTCTTACCCATCTCTCTTTTAGAAAATGTTGGAAATATGCCCTAGAGGCAATAATAAAATGATTATTATTATATTTCCTTGTTCATGATAATTGTCTATTATTCATGCTATAATTGTGTTATCTGGAAATCGTAATACATGTGTGAATACATAGACCACAGCATGTCCGTAGTGAGCCTCTAGTTGACTAGCTCGTTGATCAACAGATAGTCATGGTTTCCTGACTATGTACATTGGATGTCATTGATAACGGGATCAACTCATTAGGAGAATGATGTGATGGACAAGACCCAATCCTAAGCATAGCACAAGATCGTGTAGTTCATTTGCTAGAGCTTTTCCAATGTCAAGTATCATTTCCTTAGACCATTAGATCGTGTAACTCCCGGATACCGTAGGAGTGCTTTGGGTGTACCCAAACGTCACAACCTAACTGGGTGGCTATAAAGGTATACTATAGGTATCTCCGATAGTGTCTATTGGGTTGACACGGATCGAGACTGGGATTTGTCACTCTGTATGACGGAGAGGTATCTCTGGGCCCACTCGGTAATGCATCATCATAATGAGCTCAATGTGACCAAGTGGTTGGTCACGGGATCATGCATTACAGTACGAGTAAAGTGACTTGCCGGTAACGAGATTGAACAAGGTATTGGGATACCGACGGTCGAATCTTAGGCAAGTAACGTACCGATTGACAAAGGGAATTGTATACGGGATTACTTGAATCCCCGACATCGTGGTTCATTTGATGAGATCATCATGGAACATGTGGGAGCCAACATGGGTATCCAGATCCCGCTGTTGGTTATTGGCCGGAGAGCTGTCTCGGTCATGTTTGCGTGATTCCCGAACCCGTAGGGTCTACACACTTAAGGTTCGGTGACGCTAGGGTTGTAGAGATATTAGTATGCGGTAACCCGAAAGTTGTTCGGAGTCCCGGATGAGATCCCCGATGTCGCGAGGAGTTCCGGAATGGTCCGGAGGTAAAGATTTGTATATAGGAAGTCCAGTTTCAGCCACCGGGAAAGTTTCGGGGGTCCCCGGTATTGTACCGGGACCACCGAAGGGTCCCGGGGGTCCACCAGGTGGGGCCACCTATCCCGGAGGGCCCCATGGGCTGAAGTGGGAAGGGAACCAGCCCCTGGTGGGCTGGTGCGCCCCTCTTCGGCCTTCACCTGCGCCTAGGGTTGGAAACCCTGGGGGTGGGGGGCGCCCCACCTGACTTGGGGGGCAAGTTCCCCCCTTTGGCCGCCCCCCCTTGAGATTGGATCTCTAGGGGGCCGGCGCCCCCCAGGGCCCCTATATAAAGAGGGGGGAGGGAGGGCTGCGCACCTAAGCCCCTGGTGTCGGGGGTTGGGTGCGACATATGCCAACGGATGGCTTATCATGGTGGGAGCGAGTAGAACGTCGCCAGTGCCTGGAAGCGGGATAAGGCGTAGACACGTACGCCAGCGAACTTTACCTAGGTTGGGGACTCTCCGTGGAGATAATACCCCTACTCCTACTCTGCGGGGTCTCCGCATGATCAATAAGGCACTAGTGCTACAAGTCGCTCCTTGAGCTGTGTCTAGAGGAAGGAGAAGGCAAGGCTAGCTCTTCCCTGCCCTAGGTAATTGGCTAGTTCTATCAGAGTTGGAACCCTTTGCATGGTTTACCTGGGGGGTTTATATAGGTCTAACCCCCAGGGGTACAGTGGTAATCAGTCCGGGTGCTGGGCCCGCTGTCAGCGTCTCCAGCCTCCGGCTTCTCCGCCGACCATTGGGGCCCGCCGCCTGGTGGGCCCCGCCGACTGGTTGGTGGCTTCTCACTGTAGCCGTGCCGTTGATGACGAGGGCTTGGTCATCTTCATCATGGCTACAGTCTCGCCGCCTGGTGGGAGATCACTGTAGCCACACCTGGTCTCATCAGCTTAATGGCGTGCTTGCCTCGGGGCAAGGGACGGCCGCCTGCTAGAGGCCGGCCCAGCCCAAGTCCGACTGGTCGGGATTCCACCGTCTTCTATGGAGTCTCTGCCGGATAGGGCCCGCCTCCGGTAGGCCGTACCAACAGCCATCGTGGGGAATAGGACTCCGCCTGCTCGGAGCGACGTCAGGGGAGACATGGCATAGTGCCCCATCATGCGGAGATCTCCTCCTGTACGGAGCACTGTAGCCACGCCTGTCCCGAGCGACGGGGGTGATGTGCTTCGCTACAGCCATGCCCTGGCTTGTACTCTCGAAGGGGGTTCGGTTGTACCGACGCCCCGTGGTGGCCGCCTGCTTGATGCCGCCCTCTCCAGAGGCCGGCGGGCATGAGCCGGCCACCCGCAGCATTGTTGGCTGGGGTTGGCCGCCCTCTAGTAGCCGGCCATAAGGCCAGCCGGCCCCCGGAGGGCGGAGCTTCTGCTTAGGGCCCAGCTAGGCTGAGCTGGCCCAAAGTCTTGATAAGTCCTGGGACCTGGGTGAGGCTACCCATGGCCCATTACTCCGACAGTAGTCCCCGAAGCCGGCGAGGCGTCGCGGTCGAGGGGCCGTGTAGACTCAACGGCTTCCCCCCTCTCCGAGTTCCAGAGAGTGCTATGATCCGCCTTGCGGCGCACCGATATCTTGGTCCGACCTGCGGTATGCTGACCTTCTGAAGCCAGCCTCCACAAGACGGGGTCGTCGGCCAATTTGAAACTTCTCGGCGAGAAGGTAGGTGGTGTGCCTGTTAAGCTTCCTTCGGCCACCGCTCGCTGTAAGGGCGCCATGCGGCGCCCGCCAGCCCGGCCAGCCTACCATCCCACGCTCCTGATGGGACGTGACAGTGGGCTGGGCCCGCCACTATCGAGCCTTGGCGCGTGGGCTGATCCACTGCGCCGAGGCGGGCGGTTGCGGTTCCCGTGGTTATTCACTATGCAGTAAGTCTACGTGGAGATCGTGGGGTCGTGGGCGCAGTTAATTCCACGTCCCACGCCCTGTCCCCTCGGCTTCATAGCCCAGGGTCCATAAGTAGGGGGAGAGGGGTGTGGCGATGCTCGCGCGCCCTCCGACTTCTTCTTCTTCCTCCCGCACTCTCCATCGTAGCTGCCTCTCGCCGTGGTGCTGCTCCTGCTGCCGCCGTTGCGCTCTTGCCCCTCCCTCAGCTCCGCCCGCAGCCATGGCACGTGAGAAAGGCGGTGACTGGGATGGCTCGACGGTCATCGAGGACCATATTACTTTCCTCCGCGACACGCGCCTGATGCCCAGCACGGCATTCATCAAGGCGCGGGTACTGCCGGAGACGGAGATCTCGCCAGCGCCGCAGGGGGACGAGTGGGTCGTCTTCCGCTCGCACTTCCTCCACGGCTTCGGCCTCCCGGCGAGCGGCTTCTTCTGCTCATTCCTCGACTTCAATCACCTCCAACCTCACCATATGACGCCCAATGCCGTGACCCTGCTCTCCGCCTTGGTCACGGCATGCGAGGGCTACATCGGCATCCTCCCCACAATCGAGTTGTGGGGAGCGTTCTTCTACGGGAAGCTCGGCACCTCCGCCAAGGACACGCCGGCCAAGTGCGGGGGCTACGTCGCCGTGTGCCGGCTGGCGAAACGGAACGCCTTCCCCACCATCAAGCTGGCTCACTCGATGAAGATGTGGCAGCAGTCCTACTTCAATGTCGAGAACGTAGATCCTGCTGCCGACTTCCTCAACCTGCCGCCCTACAAGGCCGGCCCCCTATCGAGCTCCGTCCCAACTAGGGGTACAAGACAAAGCTGGTGTCGACGGATGCGGCGGCCGCCATCGGCCGACTCCGGGTGCTCCAAGAGTAGGAGGGCCTTGTGGCCTCCGACCTCCTCGTCGCCTTCGTCGAGCGCCGAGTCCTCCCACTCCAGAGCTGCCCCATCCGATCTTTTGGATGTGCGGGCATCGCGATCCGTGCCGGCTGTGCACGAAAGGGATGCCGCCTGCCGAGGTCGCGCGGATGGTGAACGAGATCTCCGACCTCAAGGTGCCAGAGGAGGACTGGCGGTACGGGAAGCGGCCGTACTCCCGGCACAATCCGCCGCCTGCCGTAAGTCCCTTGATTTCTTCCATTAGATTTGTCTTTTGGTCTTGATTTCCTTGTGATTAGACTCCTTCTTCGGACGCAGATATACATGTCCGCAGCGGCAACCGCCATCGTGGGGCCGGGTGGTAACTACCACCCGGACAGGGCGGTGAGCGATGAGGATGACCCCGACTTGGGGGCGGCTGCCCTGGCGGACGATGCAACAGGCGGTGGCGGCGGCAGCACAGGCGGCACCGAGGAAGGCGGTGGCGTGGGGACTTGGCCCGACGACGACGAGGACGAGGACGAGATGCGCCCCACTCGGAGCACAGCCAACACCGGCGCCGGCCCCTCCACCGAGCCGCCCGCCCGCGGCGGCAAACGGAAGAGGAAGCAAGGCGTCTCCTTATTCGGCAGCACGCCAAAAAAACCCAAGAACCCAGCCGGAGCGACCAGGCGGCAAGAGGCCGTCGCCAAGGCGGTCAGGTATCAGAGGCAGCCGAGGGTTCCCGTTATGGTGTCGGCGTAAGTGTCTTTCTCCTGACTTTTACTCCTTCTGTCGATCCGGTCTGTCAGTAAATTCCTTGTTGTGTCATCATATCTCAGGGCCCCTCTCACCCTCGAGAAGTCGGGTGCCGCCTCAGTCATCAGGTCGACGACGACCTCTTCCACCAGCCAGCGGATTGACCCGGCCACCGACCTGCAGCAGGCGATAGAGCGGAACGCGCAGGAGGCATGTGATGAAGAGGCCGCCGCACAGCAAAGGCGGAGGCGGACAGGGCCGCAGCCTCCGCGGCGAGGAGGTTGGCGCAGGCGGAGGCCAAAGCGGCGGAGAGGGAGCGGCTCGTGGAGGCCGCGCGTCGCCAGGAGCCGCTGTTTGTGACGCCACTGAACACCACGCCACCTCCGCCGGAGTTGGAAGCGACGAGCGGGGGAGCCGGCGGGGAGCACCAGGTCATGGAGAGGGAGGGCAGCGACGTGGCCATGCCTGATGTCTTCGTGCCGCCGCTGCCACCGGCTAGCGAATTGCAGGTCGAGCAGCCGACCGAGCCGCCACTGCTGCCGGCTGAGAACGTGGTGGTGATGGACCTAACTCCTTAGGTCCGCACACCCGTGCGCCGTCGTCTCGAGAAGGCGGCCTTAGCGCCGCGACGGCTGGAGACCCGAGCCGCGAGCTCGTCGATCCCCGACACCGAAGTGTCCAGCGCCGCGCCGTCCGGCTGGGTGCGTGGAGGCGGGACGGGCGCCCTGAACCAGGCGTCCTTTGATGTCCATGCCAAGCTCCGGGCTGAAGCCGAAGCCCTCAAGCGCTTCAACGAGGCATTCCTGGACTCGCGAGCTGCTATTCGCGTAAGCCTCCTGCTTCTTTTCCCTTTGATCTTCTTTCAATCCTTCGTGGGGGCGCGCCAGCGCACCCACTGGGTGTAGTCCCCAAGTTTCGGGCCGGCTGCTGAGCAGGCGGTCCCGAACTTCATCTTGTTGGAGCTAAGTGTTGATTTTGTCTGGCAGCCCCCTTCCACAGGACTACCACAACCTCCGTGCGGTCGCTTACAACTCCAGGGTTCAGGAGCTGGAGACGCAGACCGGCCATCTGTCCGAGAGCTGGAGTGAGTTTCTGCTCCTTTATTTTGCAGGGGCGCGCCAGCGCACCCGTGGGGTGTACTCCCCGAGGTTCGGGCCGACTGCTGAGCAGTCGGGCCGAATCTCCCCGGTTAGTTGTATGTGTTTGTTATTTGACTGATGCTCTTCCTTCTCTTTCTTTCTTCAGAGGCCAATGCCGCCTTGCAGCAGCAGCTGGGCGAAGCGAACACCGCCCTGTGTGGCAAGGAGGTGGAGTGCAGCACGCTGGCCGAAGAACAAGACCGGCTGGTCGCTCAGCTTGCTGAATAGGCGGAGGCCCTCAAGGAGGCCCAGTCGGAGGTGAAGACGAAAGAGGCGGACCTCCTCGCGGAGTTTGAAGTCGAGCGTTCTGCCTGGGCCGACAGGGAAGCCCAGATGGTGGCCTGCTTCAGCAGCATTGAAGACTTGGTCGACGGTCAGGTTCATTCTCTTGGTTTTTATTTCGAACCGTCGGCCCTCATCTAGGCCAATCTCTTGCTTATAACCTTGGCCTTTCTCTTCTTTTGTCCAAAACAGACTTCTTCACTGGCCACTCTGTTGCCGCGATCCAGATGATCGAGGCTCAGCGCGAAGAGTCGAGGGCGGAGGGCGTGCATATCGCCGCTGACGCCTCCCGGACTCTCAATGAGCAGATCCTCAGCATCCAGGCCCGCCTTCGGCCTGCTCATCAAATGTTGCGCCGGCTTCAGTGTATCGGCGCCTAGGCAGTTTCCGCCCTCTGGCCAAGCCTGCCGGCTCCGCGCACCCCAAGTCAGACTGCCGACTGGCTGAAGGTGGCGGCCGGCCGCCTGGAAGCCTGGAAAGGTGTAGTACCTTGAGAAGAGGTGTCTAAAGGGGGGTGATTAGACACTAAGTACCAAAGTTGCAGTTTTTAAGCTTTTCTTAAATTTAAGTGGAGTTTAGGCACAAGTTTAACATTCACAACACATAGCGAGCAAGCATGCAAAGAGTATATGAGCAGTGGAAAGTAAAGCATGCAACTTGCAAGAATGTAAAGGGAAGGGTTTTGAAGGATTCAAACGCAATTGGAGACACGGATGTTTTTGGCGTGGTTCCGATAGGTGGTGCTATCGTACATCCACGTTCATGGAGACTTCAACCCACGAAGGGTAACGGTTGCGCGAGTCCACGGAGGGCTCCACCCAAGAAGGGTCCATGAAGAAGCAACCTTGTCTATCCCACCATGGTCGTCGCCCACGAAGGACTTGCCTCACTAGCAGTAGATCTTCACTAAGTAGGCGATCTCCTTGCCCTTACAAACTCCTTGGTTCAACTCCACAATCTTGTTCGGAGGCTCCCAAGTGAAACCTAGCCAATCTGGGAGACACCACTCTCCAAGAAGTAACAAATGGTGTGTTGATGATGAACTCCATGCTCTTGTGCTTCAAATGATAGTCTCCCCAACACTCAACTCTCTCTCATAGGATTTCGATCTGGTGGAAAGAGGGTTTGAGTGGAAAGCAACTTGGGGAAGGCTAGAGATCAAGATTCATATGGTAGGAATGGAATATCTTGGTCTCAACACATGAGTAGGTAGTTCTCTCTCAGAAATAGGATGATAGAAGTGTAGGTTCAGTCTGATGGCTCTCTCCACGAATGAGGAGGATGTGGAGGGGTATATATAGCCTCCACACAAAATCTAACCGTTACACACAATTTGCCAAACTCGGTGGGACCGAATTGAGAAACTCGGTCGGACCGATTTAGCAAATTTAGTGACCGTTAGGATTTTCGGTGGGACCAAAATGCAACTCGGTAGGACCGATATGGTTAGGGTTAGGGCATAACGTAATCTCGGTGAGACCGATCACACAAACTCGGTAGGACCGATTTTGGTAATTAGCTAACCAGAGAGTTGGTCAGGCAAATTCGGTTGGACCGATTATCAAACTCGGTGGGACCGATTTTGGTAATGAGTCAACCAGGAAGTTTGCATTGTAATCTCGGTAGTACCGATTGCTCAAACTCGGTGAGACTGATTTTGATAATGGAGATACACAGAGAGATTACAATCCCATCTCGGTGAGACCGAGATCCCTATCGGTGAGACCGATTTGCCTAGGGTTTGTGGCAGTGGCTAAGATATCAGAACTCGGTGGCGTCGGATAGAAAGAATGAGTGGGGCCGAGTTTTACTTTAAGTTTAGGACATATGTGTGGAAGTGGGAAAGTAGTTGAGGGTTTTGGAGCATATCACTAAGCACTTGAAGCAAGAGGCTCATTAAGCAACACCTCATCCCTCCTTGATAGTATTGGCTTTTCCTATAGACTCAATGTGATCTTGGATTACTGAAATGTAAAATGAAGAGTCTTGAGCTTGAAGCTTGAGCCAATACTTTGTCCTTAGCATCTTGAAGGAGTTCCCACATCCTTTAGTCCATGCCACTCCATTGTTGAACTTGTATGAAAAATACTAGATAAAAGTGTTAGTCCAACAAGAGATATGTTGACATTAATTACCAAAACCACCTAGGGAGCACTTGTGCTTTCAATCTCCCCCTTTTGGGTAATTGATGGCAACATACATCAAAGCTTTAGATAAGGATATAAAGAATAGCAAATAATGCTTTGGAAAGACATGTAACAAGCATAGGCTCCCCCTACATGTATGGAATCATGTGAATATGGAATAGAGAAGCATGTGAGAGCATAACCCTGATAGAGCAGGCAATGTGTTACATGTATCTTGGCCATATGCATCAAAGCAAAAAGAATATTAAAGGAAATACCTTCATGCCCATGAGTCCTTCTTGCAAACAGTATGTACATCAGCAAGAATTCCTCATACACATGATTGTGATGCATATACTTACCTTGTAGTCTTGAGTAGGCTTAGAATGGAATGAACCTGTGTAAACAAGGTTAGATAACACAGATACATCTACTAGCCAGAGCAAACATAAGAAACCACAAGAATACCAAGACTGGGATGACATGTAGAGAGTGAGTACTAAGTACCACATTGGATTAGACATGTCCCCAAGAGTAAAGATATGCAATGAAATTGAATGATTTCTTTCCCTCAGATGTCTTGCTCCCCCTGAATCTAGCATGGGATATTGGGAGAAGATAGGGAACAGAAAATCAGAGCTGAAAGATATAAATGAACAAAGCTAATGCAAACTAATGCAAGTAAGCACATATGAACATGTCTTTTCCCTCAAGAAGACATGTGGCATCTCTCCTCTTGAACACCAAGCATCTGGGATCCTTGAGAAATACTTTCTACTAGTATTCTCTCCCCCTGGAGATCTCTCTCTCCCCCTGAAGGATCTCTCTCTCTCCTTCTCTGATGTGATCTCTTTAAGTGATAAGCTCTGATGTGATCTCTCTCTCCCCCTTTGACATCAATTTCCAAGAAGGGCTTGATAAAGATGTAATCTCTCTCTCTCCCTCTGGAATTTGTCGTGAATGGGTTTGATCCTTGAGTCACAACATAAAGCAATGATAAAAATGTGATGCTTGTAGAGGACAAGATTCATTGAGTGGAGCTGGATCAGAAGAAACTCAGAATAAGTGGCAAACTATTTTTCCTGTTGTGAAAACGGTGGCACCGAGTGGTATGCTTCGGTGGTACCGAGAGTTTTTGTTTGGACCGAAAATAACAAATCGGTGTGACCAAGTTCATCGCAGAGAAAACACTTGTCATCTCAGCTCACTAGACTAATAAGATCTCACAAAGATTTGCAAGGAATTTACTAAATGATATGAAATGAATTGGATGCAAAAAATGCAGAGCAAACAGAATGAAATCTAGATGAAGTTTTTTTTGTTTTGAAAGGGGAAACAAATATGCATGAGACAAATGCAAAAACACAGAAGAAAACACAAGAGAACTTCATCTAGAGATGGTCAGCGACAAAGTCACCTATGTTAGAGTATATTGACTTAGGAGTCAAGTGAGATCACTTGATCATAGGTCATACTCATCATTTAATCTCAAAATGGGGTTACCATTTTTTTTAAGCATCTTGATGTATTCACATCTTGTTGAGTTGCTTTAGCTCATGTCTCGGAGTAAAGCTTCTCTAAGATGGAATAACATACCTTGGTTGGTGGTGTTGTCCATGTAGTTGAACTTGTGTGGGTCGCTCAAGGTTGATGTAGCTCATCAAGAGTTTGGAGCACCACTTGGAATTTGAGTCCATCTACCTACATGGGTTAGTTCTTGCAAGGAAGAGCGCTTGTGTACCCAAAAATGACAATCTTGAAGCTCAACATAGAATTTGTCAAAGGATATGTTCGAATGGTTTTGTGCTTCCTTGTCTTGAACCACCTTTGTATACAGACTTGGTGATGTAGAGATTGCTCAAGATGTGAGTAGGTTACAATCTCATGGAATTTGATTCAACCAAGTACCTACATGGGTTAGATAACATGCAAGATACAAATATATCCAAGACATAAGATTTTCATCATAAGAGAAATATCAAGGATTAGTCATAAGCTCATGTCTTGCATGTATCCAATGGGGTTTCTACTCCAAGTTTGAAGCATCAATGATGTTCAATTCTCCTCTCAACCTGCAAAACACTTTCTCATCAAGAGGTTTAGTGAATATATCCGCTAATTGCTTTTCGGTGCGAACATGCTTAAGATCAATGTCACCCTTAGCAACATGATCTCGAATGAAATGATGACGAACTTCAATATGCTTAGTTCGAGAATGTTGCACATGATTATGACCAATTTTGATAGCACTTTCATTGTCACAAAGCAATGGAACCTGTTTCACATATATCCCATAATCTTTAAGAGTTTGAGTCATCCAAAGTAATTGAGCACAACATGAACTAGCGGCAATGTACTCCGCTTCGGCGGTGGATAAGGATACCAAGTTTTGTTTCTTGGAAGACCAAGACACAAGAGATCTACCAAGAAATTGACAAGTACCCGAAGTGGACTTTCTATCAACCTTGTCTCCGGCATAGTCCGAATCGGAGTACACAACAAGATCGAAAGAGGCCCTCTTAGGATACCAAATGCCAAAATTTGGTGTATGTATTAAGTATCTCACTATCCTTTTCACACCTTAAGATGACATTCTTTAGGAGCAGCTTGATATCGTGCACACATGCACACACTTAGCATAATATTGGGACACGAAGCACATAGATATAACAATGAACCAATCATAGAGCAATAAACCTTTTGATCAACCGGTTCACCATCTTTTTTCAAATCATGATGTCCACTAGTAGGCATGGGTGTAGACATACCTTTTGATTCTTGCATATTGAACTTCTCGAATAATTCCTTAGTGTACTTCGTTTGAGAGACAAAAGTACCTTCCTTAGTTTGCTTGATTTGCAACCCAAGAAAGAATTTGAGTTCACTCATCATAGACATCTCAAACTTCTCCGACATTAGCTTCCCAAACTTTTCACTAAAATGAGGGTTAGTTGAACCAAATATAATATCATCAACATATATTTGGCACACAAATAGTTCACCATTAACCCTTTTAGTAAAGAGTGTGGAATCAACTTTCCCAATTTCAAACCCTTTTTCAATAAGGAACTTCGTTAAGCATTTGTACCAAGCTCTAGGAGCTTGTTTAAGACCATAAGGAGCTTTGTGAAGTTTGTAAACATGATTGGGTTTCTTAGGATTGACAAAGACGGGAGGTTGTTTAACGTAAACTTCCTCCTCTATTTCACCATTTAGAAAAGAACTTTAAATGTCCATTTGGTACAAGGTGATATCATGGTGATTAGCATAGGCAAGTAAGATGCGAATAGACTCAAGTCTAGCAATGGGAGCATAAGTCTCACCATAGTCCATACCTTCGACTTGTGTGTAGCCTTGGGCGACGAGACGTGCTTTGTTGTGAACTACTTGTCCATCTTCATCTTGCTTGTTGCGAAACACCCATTTGGTACCGATGATGTTGTGGTTGTTGTCGGGCTTCTCAACCAATGTCCAAACTTGGTTCCTCTCAAAGTTGTGTAGCTCTTCATGCATAGCATTTATCCAATTCGGATCTTCCAATGCTTCCTCAACCTTCATAGGTTCAATGCTAGAGATGAAAGAATAGTTTTCACAAAAGTTAGCTAGACAAGTTTTAGAGCGAGTGATTCTCCCGGTTTGAATATCATTGTAGATTTGCTCGATGGGATGGTCTTTAGCAATTCTTGCTCGAACTCGTGAAAGCTTTTGCTTGGATCTTTGTTGAACATCTTCTTCATCTTGTTCTTCTTCTTGGCCTTCTTCATTGTTGGTGTTGTCGTTCTCTTGTCGTGGTGGAGAAGGAGGTTGTTGACGTTCATCTTGATGCACTTCCTCGTTTCCTTCATCTTGGTGTGTCCCACTTGTGGATGCTTCCGTGTCAACTCTTGGTTCACCTTGTCGTGAAGTAGAAGCTTCCACTTAGACAGACGAGGTACTCTCCTTCACCTCCGTTGGACGGACCTTGCTAATAGACAAGTCTTGGATTGCTTCCGAAGGATCTTTGTCTCCTACATCAATTGGCAATTTCTCTACTTGCGAGCCGTTAGATTCATCAAACTTCACATCTACCGTCTCTTCAACCTTTCAGGTGAAATTGTTGTAGACACGGTATGTGTGAGAGTTTGAGCCATAACCTAGTAGGAAACCTTCATGAGACTTAGGAGAAAATTTAGAACGACGATGCTTATCAAGAATGTAGCACTTTGAGTCGAATACTCGAAAGTATCCAACTTGGGGTTTGTTACCGGTGAGTAGTTCGTATGCCGTCTTGCCGAGTAGCTTGTGAAGATACAAGCGATTTGTTGCATGACAAGCTGTCTCAACCGCTTCTGCCCAAAAGTGCTTCGGCGTCTTGTACTCATCAAGCATCATTCTCGCCATTTCGATGAGCGTCCTGTTCTTCCTCTCAACAACTCCATTTTGTTGAGGTGTGTACGTAGCCAAGAACTCGTGTGAAATCCCTTCTTCATCAAGAAAGGTGTCCACATTTGCGTTCTTGAACTCCGTTCCGTTGTCGCTGCAAACCTTCTTGATCTTCACTTCAAATTGATTTTGGGCCTTCCTAGCGAAGTTTTTGAAGATATTTTGAACCTGCGATTTATCATCAAGAAAGAACACCCACGTAAATCTTGAAAAATCATCAACTACAACTAGACCAAAAGAATTTCCACCGAGACTCTTGTAAGAGTTGGGACCAAAGAGATCCATGTGAACTAGCTCGAGTGGCCTCTTTGTGGTCATGATGTTCTTCACGGGATGCCTTCCTCCAACCTGTTTACCAGCTTGACAAGCACTGCAAAGTCTATCCTTATCAAAAATGACATCATTAACTCCAAGGATATGATTTCCTTTAATAAGCTTGTCAAGGTTTCTCATGCCAACGTGACCTAGTCGTCTATGCCATAACCAAACTTTTGAGGATTTAGCAATGAAGCAAGTTTTAGGTTGAGCCTTTTTAGTGAAATCAACAATGTATAGATCACCTCTACGTATGCCGGTAAAGACCATTTTATGATTGTCTCGACGAAACACTTGGCAATCTACTTTAGTAAATAGAACATTGAACCCGAAATCAGCAAGTCTAGATACTGAAAGTAAGTTGTACCCAAGAGATTCAACGAGCATGACATTTTGTATGGAGCTATCATGTGATATGGCCACCTTACCGAGGCCAACCACCTTACCCTTTGAGTTGTCACCGAAAGTGACATACTTTTGAGGACTATCATTATCAGCAAGCTCACGAAACATGTCTTTATCTCCGGTCATGTGATCAGTACATCCACTGTCAAGGACCCATTCCTTTCCTCCTGACATATATGTGACGCCCCCGATTCAATCATACACTAATCATACACGCAAATGTGTATGATCAAGATCAGGGACTCACTAGAAGATATCACAACACAACTCTACAAATAAAATAAGTGATACAAGCATCATAACACAAGCCAGGGGCCTCGAGGGCTCGAATACAAGTGCTCGATCATAGACGAGTTAGTGGAAGCAACAATATCTAAGTACAGACATAGGTTAAACGAGTTTGCCTTAAGAAGGCTAGCACAAACTGGGATACAGATCGAAAGAGGCGCATGCCTCCTACCTGGGATCCTCCTCAACTACTCCCGGTCGTCGTCAGCGGCCTGCACGTAGTAGTAGGCACCTCCGGTGTAGTAAGAGTCGTCGTCAACGGTGGCGTCAAGCTCCTGGGCTCCAGCATCTGGTTGCGACAACCAGGTAGAATGGAAAGATGGAAAAGTGGGAGAAAAGCAACCGTGAGTACTCATCCAAATACTCGCAAGCAAGGATCTACACTACATATGCATGGGTATATGTGTAAAGAGGCAATATCGGTGGACTGAACTGCAGAATGCCAGAATAAGAGGGGGATAGCTAGTCCTATCGAAGACTATGCTTCTGGTAGCCTCCGTCTTGCAGCATGTAGAAGAGAGTAGATTGAAGTCCTCCAAGTAGCATCGCATAGCATAATCCTACCCGGCGATCCTCCCCTCGTCGCCCTGTGGAAAAGCGATCACCGGGTTGTCTGTGGAACTTGTCTGGGTGTGTTTTATTAAGTATCCGGTTCTAGTTGTCATAAGGTCAAGGTACAACTCCGGGTCGTCCTTTTACCGAGGGACACGGCGAGAAGATACGTTAGGATTTCGTAAGCACACATTTCCCCCTTATTCCACCTCCTAAATCTCGGGACGAGATTTCTTGTAGTGGAGGAGAATTGTGACGCCTGGATAATTAAGCTATAGTGAACCTCTGTTAATGATGCCACATCACCTCGCTTACTGTTGTTAACCTCACGTTAGTTCAAAACCGGTTCGGAATTAAACTTCAAAATAAAGTCGATCGATGAAAGTTTTGAAACATTAAAACTAAAATGTTCGGTTTGTGTCAATTAATCCATACTAAATTTATAAAATTCTAAAATACTCTAAAGTGATTAAAACAGTAGCAACAACAATTATTTAAATACCTTTTATAATTAATAAAATGTCAAACTAAGTTATTTGGGGCCTAGACTTTTTGTGACTATGGACTAGGTTGAAATACTAATTTAGATGCTAAGTTTATATTTTACTAGGACTAAAATAAATGGCAACTAAAAAGAAAAACAAGAACAAAAGTAAAAAAACAAAAAAACAAAAAAGACCTTCCCCTCCCCTAGGCCTTGACCCACTAGGCCACCAGGCTAGCCCACCTTGCCCCTGCTTCCCCGCTCCCTGTTCACGGGAGGGCGTGGCCGCGCCGATGCCTGCCACGGCACTGGCCATCGCCGTGTCGGCCATCCGGTGGCCCTCCTCGGCGACCACCTCGCCTATAAGACCGACGCCCTCTTCCCACGGCGCCTGGAACCCTAATCCCCATTTGCCCTCCCTCTCGCACGAGTCACCGCCCGTGCGTTGCCGTCATCACGTCTTCGTCGTCACCGTGCACCGGGGCCTCCCCAAGCTTCACGGCAGTGTCCAAGAGCACCGCCTCCCTCCTCTACTTCGACTACATCTAAGGGCTCGAGCTGGGCGCCTCTTCTTTGCCAGGGTCGAACGCCTCTTCCTCTTCGGCCACCGACGCCTCTCCGTCGAATACACTACGTCTGCTGCTCCTAAACTTCCAACGGGCCCTCGTGCGCCTACTAAGTGAGCCTCGTCGTGGTTTCCCCTTTGTCTGATGCTCAATCCGCTGCTATTGCTTGCTGTTGCCGGTGGTGTTACTCCGGCCGCCGTGTTTACCTCGTCTCATCGCGCACCGCCTTGTTCCTGGCCGGAACCGCCATCGCGCGCCCGCTCACCCGCGTCCCTACTGGCCGCTGCGCCCGCGAGCCCCCTGCTCGAGCCCACGCGCCCCAGGCCGTGCCCGGCGCCCCCATGTCTGGGCCCTCTTACACCCGCATCCGCGCGAGGCCTTGCTGCCACCTGCAACCTGCATCCCGCTGTCCGCCTCTGTCTGAACCCCCGCGCGTGCGCATACGCCCAGGGCCGCGACCTGCAAACTGCCGCTGCTACTGCCGTGCTCCTCCCCTCTTGCCGCTGCAATTCACTTCTCTGCTGCCGCTGCTACAGTAACTGAATGTTACTGTAGCGCTGTCTAGCTTTTGCTATTTCTACCTTCTTAGCTCTCTGGATGGCAACAAAACTATGGTCAAACAAAGTCTAACTTCGTTGAAATTAATTTGTGTTGGGAGTACACATGACAACCTCCAAATTATTCCATTGGACCAAATTCAAATACGGCATGGATTAATTCGTATAAAAATGACAAAAGTCTATGTTCTATTGATAGAAAAAACTGAAAAATAGATTTACCGTCTTAACTACTTCGGAGCTGTAAATGGACCTGTCACATGAGCTGTTCAGGCTATCTAATGGCATGGCCTTGTAGTGCTGTTGATGTAGAGTAAAACACTTATATGTAGTGTCTTCATTAGAACTACATAACATTAGTTATAGCCTTTGGAAAACACCCAAGTGAAGTTTCTAAAGAAAAACGAACAATTCTCAGACTTAGCCAATTTCCAGGAATTCCATAATATTGTTTAAACTTCGAA
Organism: Triticum aestivum; assembly: GCF_018294505.1. Lineage (NCBI taxonomy): Eukaryota > Viridiplantae > Streptophyta > Magnoliopsida > Poales > Poaceae > Triticum > Triticum aestivum. The sequence continues at coordinate 478,914,474 of NC_057798.1, read as the reverse complement.
AAATCATAGAAAATAAACCGTAGGTCGGGGATGAAAAAACTTTGTACATGAAAGTTGCTCAGAACGACGAGACGAATCCGTATAAGCAACCCATTCGTCCGCCGCACATCCCTAGCATAGCAAACAAACAACTTTCCCCTTCCGGTTCATTTGTTTGAAAACGCGAAACACCGAGAATACTTTCCCGGATGTTTTCCCCCTTCGCCAGTGTCACCTATCCCTGCATTAGATCACCCCTGGCACCGCGTATTGCCTTGTTATATTTGTGATGCTTTGTTTGCTCTGTATTCATTGTTTCTTCCCCCTCTTCTCTTCGGTAGACTACAAGACGGACGTCGCTGCTGCCTCGATCGACTACGGTGTTGATGACCCCTCCTTCTTGCCAGAGCAACCAGGCAAGCGCCCCCCCCTTGATCACCAGATATCGCCTATTCTTCTCTAGAGTAGTGTAGCATGTTACTGTTCGGTTACTCCTATTCTTTTGCATAGCCTGTCATTGTTGCTACATTCATTGATACCTTACCCGCAATCCTAAATGCTTAGTATAGGATGCTAGTTAATCATCATTGGCCCTACATTCTTGTCAGTCTGCCTTGCTATACTATTGGGTCGTGATCACTCGGGAGGTGATCACGGGTATATACTATACATATATACATACTACAGATGGTGAGTAAAGTCGGGTCGGCTCGAGGAGTACCCGCGAGTGATTCACGGATTGGGGGCTGAAAGGACCTTTGTCCCGACGGCCCTCTGTGTGGATCTTTGTGGCGGAGCGACAGGGCAGGTTGAGACCACCTGGGAGACAGGTGGGTCTGGCCCTGGTCGGCGTTCGCGGTTGCTTCATAATAACACGCTTAACAAGATCTTGGTATTTGATCTGAGTCTAGCCACTGGCCTATACGCACTAACCAACTACGCGGGAAAGATATGGGCACTCGACGTTGTGGTATCAGCCGAAGCCTTCTAGATGTCAGCGACTGAGCGGCGCGCGCCGGATTGGAACGTAAGAATGCTCTTGTATTAAGGGGGCTAGTTCTGCTTTCGGCCGCCCACGCAACATGCAGGTGTGCAATGGGCGATGGGCCCAGACCACTGCGCCATAGGAATTAGACCAGCGTGCTGACCTCTCTGTTAGGCCTAGGTGGGGCTGCGACGTGTTGATCTTTCGAGGCCGGGCATGACCCAGGAAAGTGTGTCCGGCCAAATGGGATCAAGCATGTTGGGTTATGTGGTGCACCCCTGCAGGGAAGTTTATCTATTCGAATAGCCGTGTCCCTCGGTAAAAGGACGACCCGGAGTTGTACCTTGAACTTATGACAACTAGAACTGGATACTTAATAAAACACACCCAAACAAGTTCCACAGACAACCCGGTGATCGCTTTTCCACAGGGCGACGAGGGAAGGATCGCCGGGTAGGATTATGCTATGCGATGCTACTTGGAGGACTTCAATCTACTCTCTTCTACATGCTGCAAGACGGAGGCGGCCAAAAGCATAGTCTTCGATAGGACTAGCTATCCCCCTCTTATTCTGGCATTCTGTAGTTCAGTCCACCGATATTGCCTCTTTACACATATACCCATGCATATGTAGTGTAGATCCTTGCTTGCGAGTACTTGGATGAGTACTCACGGTTGCTTTTCTCCCTCTTTTCCATATTTCCATTCTACCTGGTTGTCGCAACCAGATGCTGGAGCCTAGAGCTTGACGCCACCGTTGACAACGACTCTTACTACACCGGAGGTGCCTACTACTACGTGCAGGCCGCTGACGATGACCGGGAGTAGTTTAGGAGGATCCCAGGTAGGAGGCCTGCGCCTCTTTCGATCTGTATCCGAGTTTGTGCTAGCCTTCTTAAGGCAAACTTGTTTAACTTATGTCTGTACTCAGATATTGTTGCTTCCGCTAACTCGTCTATGATCGAGCACTTGTATTCGAGCCCTCGAGGCCCCTGGCTTGTATTATGATGCTTGTATGACTTATTTTATTTGTAGAGTTGTGTTGTGATATCTTCCCGTGAGTCCCTGATCTTGATCATACACGTTTGCGTGTATGATTAGTGTACGATTGTATCGGGGGCGTCACAATATATCCCCGAAGATTTTCCATAAGACCAAAATGTCTCATTGCATCATCAAGATCGAAGTCACTATCATCATCCTCATCATAGTATCCATGTTCAACATCGTCAGGTGGTGGATCAAATCCTAGAGAGGGTGATTCGTTAGAGTGAGTTTGACAATGATCTTGTCTATGAATTTTTATAGCTTCGGAAATAATATCACTAATAATACCAACATTTCCTTTGGCACACATAAGATTTGTAAGCTCAAATAGACGATCACAAAACATAGGATCACTAGTATTCATCTTACTCAAGTCAATAGACTTATGAAGAATTTCATCAAGATTTTTCAAAGAATAATCAGGAAATCGTTCCACAAGAAATTTCCATATAGTGTAGGCACACTCAAGAGTAGGCAGTTTTATAATCAAGTTTCTAGGCAAGCCTCTAGTGATAAGATTAACAGTTCTAACATTCCTAATCATGTCAATAGACTCATCAAGGGTAGGATGCATAGGATCAACACAAGGTGCACAAGGACTAGCAATGTACTTGTTCAAATGATATTGATTGAAAATTACAAGCATCTCATTTTTCCACTCATGAAAGTACTCTCCATCAAGAATAGGCACTCTATGTCTAAGACTCCCCAAAGTAGACTCATCCATCTTCCTCCAATGGTGATTAAACCAAAGCAATGGAAACCCGGCTCTGATACCACTTGTAGGACCTTGAGAAGAGGTGTCTAGAGGGGGGGGGGGTGATTAGACACTAAGTACCAAAGTTGCAGTTTTTAAGCTTTTCCTAAATTTAAGTGGAGTTTAGGCACAAGTTTAACATTCACAACACATAGCAAGCAAGCATGCAAAGAGTATATGAGCAGTGGAAAGTAAAGCATGCAACTTGCAAGAATGTAAAGGGAAGGGTTTTGAAGGATTCAAACGCAATTGGAGACACGGATGTTTTTGGCGTGGTTCCGATAGGTGGTGCTATCGTACATCCACGTTGATGGAGACTTCAACCCACGAAGGGTAACGGTTGCACGAGTCCACGGAGGGCTCCACCCAAGAAGGGTCCACGAAGAAGCAACCTTGTCTATCCCACCATGGCCGTCGCCCACGAACGACTTGCCTCACTAGCGGTAGATCTTCACGAAGTAGGCGATCTCCTTGCCCTTACAAACTCCTTGGTTCAACTCCACAATCTTGTCGGAGGCTCCCAAGTGACACCTAGCCAATCTAGGAGACACCACTCTCCAAGAAGTAACAAATGGTGTGTTGATGATGAACTCCATGCTCTTGTGCTTCAAATGATAGTCTCCCCAACACTAAACTCTCTCTCATAGGATTTGGATCTGGTGGAAAGAGGGTTTGAGTGGAAAGCAACTTGGGGAAGGCTAGAGATCAAGATTCATATGGTAGGAATGGAATATCTTGGTCTCAACACATGAGTAGGTAGTTCTCTCTCAGAAATAGGATGCTAGAAGTGTAGGTTCAGTCTGATGGCTCTCTCCACGAATGAGGAGGAGGTGTAGGGGTATATATAGCCTCCACACAAAATCTAACCGTTACACACAATTTGCCAAACTCGGTGGGACCGAATTGAGAAACTCGGTCGGACCGATTTAGCAAATTTAGTGACCGTTAGGATTTTCGGTGGGACCGAAATGCAACTCGGTAGGACCGATATGGTTAGGGTTCGGGCATAACGTAATCTCGGTGAGACCGATTACACAAACTCGGTAGGACCGATTTTGGTAATTAGCTAACCAGAGAGTTGGTCAGGCAAACTCGGTTGGACCGATTATCAAACTCGGTGGGACCGATTTTGGTAATGAGTCAACCAGGAAGTTTGCATTGTAATCTCGGTAGTACTGATTGCTCAAACTCGGTGAGACTGATTTTGATAATGGAGATACACAGAGAGATTACAATCCCATCTCGGTGAGACCGAGATCCCTATCGATGAGACCGATTTGCCTAGGGTTTGTGGCAGTGGCTAAGATATCAGAACTCGGTGGCGCCGGATAGAAAGAATGAGTGGGGCCGAGTTTGACTTTAAGTTTAGGACATATGTGTGGAAGTGGGAAAGTAGTTGAGGGTTTTGGAGCATATCACTAAGCACTTGAAGCAAGAGGCTCATTAAGCAACACCTCATCCCTCCTTGATAGTATTGGCTTTTCCTATAGACTCAATGTGATCTTGTATCACTGAAATGTAAAATGAAGAGTCTTGAGCTTGAAGCTTGAGCCAATCCTTTGTCCTTAGCATCTTGAAGGAGTTCCCACATCCTTTAGTCCATGCCACTCCATTGTTGAACTTGTCTGAAAAATACTAGATAAAAGTGTTAGTCCAACAAGAGATATGTTGACATTAATTACCAAAACCACCTAGGGAGCACTTGTGCTTTCAAAAGGCTCAGCAGCCTGGGCAGGAGCGCGCCGGGCCTTGGAGTTCATCAAGGCGTGGTACCCTGGGCTAGATCTAGCCCAGTTGACCACGTTCCGGCTGGAGGCGCAGGAGGAGCTGGCGGTGGTGGAAGCTGAACTCATCAACAGGGCGGCGGCGATCGCCGACTTCACCGATACCAGTGTCTTCGTCCCGGAGGTGGTCGAGGAGGGCGGCGAAGCGCCGCAGGAGTGGCTTGGGCTGAACCCGGAGGACAGCCAGGATTCAGCCGAAGTCATCGACTCCAGCGATGAAGGAGAAGAAGAGGAGGAGGAGGAGGACGAGGAGGAGGAGAGCGACGTCGACCTGCCGGAGGTCGGGGCGGACGGTCAGCCCCAGCCTGACCGGGCCTCAAGCAACAAGTCGCGCACCAAGGCGCCGACTGCTACTGGAGACGGCCAAGCAGAGATCAACCAGCCGCCCGTTCTTCCGACGGACGCCACCGACTCCGTCATCCAGCCCTCTGCCGTCCCGACCGCCGCAGCCGACTCTTCTGCCCAGACGGAGCCGCCTGCTGCGCCAGGCGGCACAGCCGACTTCAGCGTCTAGCCGGAGCCTTCTGCTGCGCCAATCAGCACCGCCTAGCCAGAACCTTCTGCCGCTCCTTAGGATTTTCTCTTTTCCCCTGTTTTACTTGAGTCTTGGACAACTTGGTTAAATTTCAGTTCCACCCGCGGGGTGTATGTCGAACTTTGTTTGAATGCCGGCAGGTAGGCCTTTATCCTTGTAAATATTCTATCATTGCTTATGCTTGCTGTGCCGACCTCTAGCCTTTCTTCCCTTTTTCTCCTTGGTTTTTTCCTTTGCCGCCCTCCATTGGCTATGCTCTTAGCAGCCAAGCAGCCGCTCCGCGGACTGTGGCTGGGTTGAGTACTTTAGCTGTTTGTGGGAGGGCTAGTACTTAGCCATTCGGAGTGTTTGGTAATGAAAGCAGGGGCCGGCCATCCGGCTGCTCGGCAGTCGGACGACTAGGTGCGATGTCACCCTCTACTATATGCGTTTTCTTCCTTAATCGTTTTTTTCGTGTGGGGCACTGTTTTGCAACCTTTGCCCACCATACAGTCGCTCTGCGAGCTGTGGCTTCTGACAAAGGAAGTTTTTGGTGCCGACACACTACTTGTCCGGCTGTAGGAGGCGGCATACAGTAGAAGGCGGCGAGGCTCCGGGCCGACTGGTCGAACCCGATGTCAGGCGGAAGAAATAAAACTACACATTCTCATAGGCATAACAACTTATGATATAGATAAAAGAGGGTAGTCCTCGAGCTCTTCTCGGGGGACCCGGAGTCTTTATACATAGTACAAAAGGTAGCATGATACATACTGCTTTCAACTGTAAAACCTTCGGAGGAGGTTTGCGTTCCATGGCCTTTCCGTCTCTTTGCCTGAATCATCTCTATTGCGCGCTCTGGGCTTCTGGGCATCGATCAGATAGTAGGAATTGTTGCCCAGAACCTTGCTGATGATGAAAGGGCCTTCCCAAGGTGCTGAGAGCTTGTGCTATCCGGCTGTTCGCTGGATCAGCCGGAGCACAAGGTCTCCCTCTAGGAAGGCTCTTGGCTTCACCTTGCGGTTGTAGTATCGGCATAGGCTCTGCTGGTAGATGGCCGACCGCCTAAGTGCCAGCAGCCGGCCTTCCTCCAGCAAGTCGACACCGTCTTCTCGCGCTTCCTTGGCGTCCGCCTCGGTGTACATGGTGACTCTTGGGGAGTCGAATTCGATGTCTGTCGGGATGACAGCTTCGGCACCGTAGACGAGGAAGAAGGGCGTGAAGCCGGTTGACTTGTTCGGGGTTGTGCGCAGGTTCCAGAGGACGGCCGGCAGCTCGTTGAGCTAGCAGCCGGCTGAACGCTCCAGAGGCTCGACCAGTCGGGGCTTGAGGCCGGACAGAATGAGGCCGTTTGCGCGCTCCACTTGGCCATTTGACTGCGGGTGGGCAACGGACGCTAAGTCCAGGCGGATGCCCTGCGTTGCGCAGAAATGAGCCAAGGCTCCCTTGGTGAAGTTTGTGTCGTTGTCGGTAATGACGCTATGCGGTATGCTGTATCGCGTGGTGATGTCGGCAATGAAGGTCACGGCAGTCGGCCCATTAAGTTTCTTGATTGGTTTTGCCTCTATCCACTTGGTGAACTTGTCCACAGCGACAAGCAAATGAGTCATGCCACCACAGGCCGTCTTGAATGGTCCTACCATGTCCAGCCCCCAAACAGCAACGGGCCATGCTATTGGAATGGTCTTGAGTGCAGAAGCCGGTAGATGTGGCTTGGAGCGGAACCTCTGACACCCTTGACACTTATGAACCAGCTCTTTGGCTTCTTCTAGAGCAGTCAGCAAGAAGAATCCATGGCGGAAAGCCTTGGTCACAAGTGATCTTGAAGCCGCGTGGTGGCCGCACTCGCCTTGGTGGATATCACTGAGTATTCCTTGGCCTAGGTCCGGCTCCACGCAGTACTGGTAAACTCCGGTGACACTTCGTCGAACTAGCTCTCTGTTGACTATGGTGTAGGCTGCAGCTCACCTTTGCACTTGTCGGGCTGAGATCTCATCAGTCGGCAGCTCTTTATTCACCGGGAACTTGATAATTGGCTGAGCCCAAGACGGCGCTGCAATTTCTTCGACTGCCACTACCGCCACTTGTATGAGGGCGGTTGGGTCGGGAGGCGGTGGGTTGGTAGCAACTTCCGCCTTCTGTGCTGGAGAAGTCCCCGGGCCGATTGCTGAAGTCCCTGGGCCGGGCTCTCGAGTCCCCGAGAAGGGTGCGGCTGCAGCAGTCCCCGGGCCGCCTACCGAAATCCCCGTGCCGGGCTCTAGGACTATCAAGTCGGGTCCGACTGCTTCAGGAGGGGCCGGCACAAAGATGGAATCTGAGTCAGGAGACAGCTTGACAGGCGGCTTGAGAAGGCGGCATAGGGCGATGCCGGCTGGTATTGCTTGTCGGGTGGAGCCAATCCGTGCCAAGGCATCTGCTTGCTCATTGTTGTTTCTTGGCACGTGAAGGAACTCGCACCCGTCAAAGTATCCGTTGAGTTGCTGCACAAGGAAGCGGTAGCTTTCCATGTTTGCATCCTTGGCGTCCCAGTCATCTGACGACTGCTGGACCACCAAGTCGGAGTCACCATAGCATAGGATCCAGCGGATGCCGAGTTCCTTAGCAAGTCGGAGCCCGTGTATGAGTGCCTCATATTCAGCTACGTTGTTGGAGGCGGTGAAGTGGACTTGCAGCACATATTTGAGCTTGTCGCCTTTGGGAGAGGTGAGGACGACGCCGGCTCCTAGTCCAGTGCGCATTTTTGAACCATCAAAATACATCCGCCAATGAGTAGAGTCTGGTGCAGGCGGCAAATATTGGGTCTCAGCCCAGTCGACGAGGAAGTCGGCCAGCACTTGTGACTTGATGGCGGTGCGAGGCTGGTAGTGGATGGTGTAAAGGGCCAGATCAATAGCCCACTTGGCCACTCGGTCGGAGGCGTCTTGGCTCCCAATGATCTCAGCAAGCAGAGCCGTGCAGACAACGGTTATTGGGTGCTCTTGAAAGTAAGGCTTCAGCATCTTGGCGGCAAAGTGCATGTCGTAGCACATCTTTTGGTAGTGCGGGTAGTTTTGCTTGGAGGCGGACAATACTTCTCTTAAGTAATACACCGGTCTCTGGACCGGCAATGCTCTGTCCTCCTCCTTGTGCTCCACCACCATGACTACGCTGACAACCCGACTGGTGGATGCAATGTAGAGGAGCATGGGCTCCTTCTCAGTCGGAGCCGCCAAGATAGGCGGTGTTGCCAACATCTTCTTGAGTTGGAGAAATGCTTCGTCCGTCTTGTCGTTCCACTCGAAAAAAGTGGTCTTCTTCATGAGTTGGTACAAGGGAAGAGCCTTCTCGCCCAACCGGCTGATGAAACGGCTAACTGACGCCAGGCAGCCGGTGAATTTCTGCACGTCCAACAGTCGGGTGGGCACTTCCATTCTCTCGATTGCCTTGATCTTCACAGGGTAGCACTCTATGCCGCGCTCTGATACCAGAAAGTCGAGAAGTTGGCCCGCTGGTACTCCAAAGATGCATTTCTCCGGGTTGATCTTGATCTGTAATCGGTGCAGGTTCTCAAAGGTTTCCTTGAGATCTTCTAGCAGCGTGTTGCGCTTCTTCGTCTTTACCACCACATCATCCACATAGACATGGGCATTTCTGACGAGCTGCTTGAGGAGGCACTTCTGCATGCAACGCTGAAACGTTGCGCCGGCATTTCGCAAGCCGAACGTCATGGTCAGGTAGTAGAAGGCTCCAAATGGCGTGATGAAGGCGGTCTTCAGCCTATCGGCCGGGTTCAACTTTATCTGATGGTAGCTTGAGTATGCATCCAAGAAACTCAATAGCTTGCACCCGGCTGTGGAGTCTATCACTTGATCAATCCTTGGTAGGGCAAACAGATCTTTGGGGCAGGCCTTGTTAAGGCTCGTATAGTCAATGCACATACGCCACTGCTTGTTCTTCTTCAGCACTAGGACTGGGTTGGCTAGCCATTCTGGAAAAAACACCTCCATGATAAATCCGGTTGCCAGAAGCCGGGCTATCTCTTCTCCAACAACTCTTCTCTTCTCTTCCGACAGGCGGCGCAAGGGCTGCCTGACCGGCTTGACGTCAGGTCGGACATGTAGTTTGTGCTCGGCGAAATCTGTCGGAACACCCGGCATGTCTTTGGGAGACCATGCAAAGATGTCCCGATTCTCACGGAGGAAATCGACGAGCTCGCTTTCCTATTTGCTGTCTAGGTTCGCACCTATGATAGCGTGCCTCTCCGGGTGCTCCGGGTCCAAGGGTATCTTCTTGGTTTCCTTTGCCGGCTTGAACGAGCCCTCCACATCCGACTCCTTGGGGGCGGGTGACCTTTCCGGCTTCTTGCCTGCCATCACCACCACCCGCTCTAGGAGCTTCTTCTCGGCTGCAACCACAAGGGACTCGGCCAGCCGGCTACTGTCCGCGGCGCAGGCGGCTGACTTCCTGTAGTCTCCGACTACATTTAGGATTCCCTTGGTACTTGGAATCTTCATCTTGAGGTAGGCGTAGTGGGGGACCGCCATGAACTTGGCCATGGCAGGTCGGCCAAGCAGCGCATGGTAAGGGCTCTCTAGGTCCACCACCTCAAACCAAACTGGCTCTCGGTGGAAATGATTCTTGTCTCCAAAGAGGACATCGATCTGAGTCTTGCTGATTGGTGAGCAGGAAAGGCCTGCCATGAAATACAGTCCGACTGGGGAGGAGCTGCTTCTGCTTGATTCCCAACTTCTCCATTGTGTCGCGGTACAGGATATTTATGCTGCTGCCACCATCTATCAAGACCCTGGAGAAGCGAGCCACCCGCCTTTCCGTTGCAAGGGTTGCATCTAGGACTAAGGCATAGGAACCGGGGGACGGCATCACTTCCGGGTGGTCGGCCCTGCTCCAGCTGATGGGCTTTTCTGACCAGTGCGTGAACTCTGGGGTGCTCGAGGCCACTGCATGCACCTCTTGATGTTGTTGCCGTCTGCTACGCCTATCATCGGCCACACTAGTGAACACGACATAGGCTCTGTGCTCCGCGGGATACTCATCTTGAATGGCGCCGACTGGTCGGGCCGCCGGCTGCTGGGGCGGAGGAGGCGGCGGACCGACAGGCGGAGGAGGTAGGAGGCCATCTCCCTTAGCAATCCTGGTGAGCCAGTGACACTTCCGAGTGGTGTGATTGGACGGCTTCGTGCCACTGTGGAACTTGCAGGGAGAGTCAAGGGTCTGCTCGTACGAGAAGGCGGGCAACCAGTTGGGCTTGCCGCCCTTCTGACACTTGGGCCCTGGCTGCCCCTCTGGCTGCTGATCCTCGACTGTCGCCACCTGCCGGCTGTTGGAAGCCGGCTGAGTGCCCTTCTGCTTGTTGTCGCTTGGGGGCTGTCTCCGACTGGTCTCACCAGCCGGAGTTCGAGGAGCTTAAGGTGCTACTTTGCCGGATGCATCGACTAAGACCTCCGCCTTCATGGAGGAGTCGGCCGTGGCGTGCTTGTCGGCGATGATCAGCAGTTCGTCGAGAGTTGCAGGCTCGTCGCAGAGAAGCTGGTGCTTGAGGAGGGTGCCCTCTCGGCACCCAGTGGTGAAGTACTCGATGGCCTGCACCTCGTGCACGCCCTCGCAAGAGTTGCGCAGCTCGGCCCAGCGCGTGAGGTAGTCGCGAGTCAATTCGCTGGGCCCTTGAACACACAAGGAAAGCTGTCGGGGCTTGGGAGGCCGCTTGTACGTGTTGGTGAAGTTGCGGATGAAGGCCTCGGTGAAATCCACCCAACTGTTGATGCTGCGGGGCTTCAGGCTGTTGATCCATGTCCGGGCAGTGCCTTGAAGCATGAGTGGGACGTACTTTACGGCAACACGCTTGTTGCCGTTCGCTATACCGATGTCCGTGGAGTAATCGACCAGCCAGTCCTCCGGCTTCACGGAGCCGGTGTACTTGGGTGTATCTCGCGGGAGAGTGAACCCTTTGGGGAAAGGCTCATCTCGGATTCGAGGGCCGAAACAGGGCGCGCCCAGCGCGTCTTCTTCTTCTAGCGCCAGGGATCGGTTGAGGCGATCGATCTGATGGTGGGCGTCGTTCTCTCCGACTCCCTCTCGGCGGCCAAGGCGGTCGCCGAGTGTCGGCTGTGTGACAGGAGGCTGTCGGCGTTCTGGGAATGGGGGTCCCCAGACTTGCCTTCCTGCAGCCTGCGGCGTGGCTCAAGGGGCGGCCCAGCATGGCCCATCTTCATCAGCATGAGCTCAAGACCCTCGCGAGGGGCCAAGCCTCGCGGGGTGGACGACAGGGAGCTTCCTTAGGCACGACCTCATCAGGCTGGTTCGTGAGGAGGCGGAGAGATCAAGGCGGGGTACCTCACGAGATGCCCATGAAGCAAGCCATGACGACCAAGGGCGCTAGGCGGGCGCCAGCCCGCACAGTGTCCTTCTTTCCTCTTTGGTGCAAAGGGAGCAAGCGCAGGCGAGAGCATCAAGCAAAGGCATCCGTTTTGGTGCAACAAGACCAAGACCGTCTCAACGGCAGGAAGGAGGTCATTGTGGAGCCCAAGCCGGCGTCACCACTAGAGCCTTTGACAGGCGAGGACCAACTTTAGTCAGGATAAGTGTACTAGATGTTCCCCTTCAAAATGGCCAATTGTTGGCACCCTTCCCGCTCAATATTTGGGAAGAGGCCCACGGCCTTTGCCTATAAATAGGACTAGCCACCCACAAGGTAGAGAGAGGTGGGAAGATCGAGACCATCATCTAGAAACCAGAAGAGAGAGAGCGACTAAACTCCCACGAGCAGTTCATCGCACCAGCCAAGAACAGACCCTCGCGAGGCTGTTCTTCCTTGTATTGTTCATCATCAGCCCAAGAGGCAATCCACCACACCACAAACTAGAGTAGGGTATTACACCACAATGGTGGCCCGAACTAGTATAAACCCTGTGTCTCTTGTGTTGTTCCTTTCATAGCTTAGATCCTAGCGAGGCGGTGAGGTGCAGGTAGGTAGAGCGCGAAATCTCCACGCGCACCCCAGTGTTCGAATCTAGAGGGTCTGCCCGAACCCGAAATCCGACATTTGGTGCGCCAGGTAGGGGTGCGCCGGAATTCGTCTCCCGCCGCCCTGTTCTTCACCGACCATCGCATCCATGTCGGACGCTCGTCGGGCCCGCGCCGAACGCCGAGCTGCTCTTGCTTCCGGCGTCGCCCAGATGGCCCCCGTCGGCGGCCGCCCACGTCGTTCCCCGTCACCTGCCATCAATGCCGCCACCGGCCCGGCGGGGAACGAGCAGCAAGCATCATCCCACCATCCGTCAGTGAGGCGAGACGGCCGCACTGCTACTCCCTCACTCACCCCAGCTGGTTCTTCGTCCCACGCACTCCGCGTGACCATGGAGGCTCGAGCTGCGCTCATCGCGGCAAACGAGCTCCTGCGCTACTGGCCAGTCAACAACATCTACGAAGAGTGGCTCAACCGCGTCGCCGAGCTCGTCCGCCCCGCAGGGGGCTCCACCGCACCGTCCATCTCGCTGCACCGCGCACCGCCCTGCGCGGGCAATTAAGCTCCGGGGGTGCCTCAGCCGCCTCCTCCTCAAGAAGGCGCCCTGGCCCCAAGGTGCATGGCCCCTGGGCGGAACCCACTCCGTTCGGCGCCAGCGCGGCAAGAGCAGAGATACCAAGAGGTCCCTCGTCCACAAGAAGCTGCCCGAGTGCTCCCCGCTCCGGCCCATCGCGACCACGCTCCTATTCCATCACGCCAAGACCCCGTGCTGCTCCCAGCAGCAGCACATGGGGACCCGCAAGACCAAGCTCTTCGTCACCCAAGGCCTCCCATGGCCACAACAGGCTGCCGCGCCTTCACCACCGAGTTGTGCAGCGTCACATGGCCCGACAAGTTCAAGCCAGACCTGCCTCCTCGCTACGACGGCACGGCCGATCCCGTGGAGTTCCTCCAGCTCTATGAGCTGGGCATCGAAGCCGCCAATGGGGACGAGAAGGTCATGGCGAACTGGTTTCCCATGGCACTCAAGGACGGGGCACACACCTGGCTCCTGAACCTGGCTCCTGGCATGATCTCCTCCTGGGACGAGATGCGCACCCATTTCATCGCCAACTTCCAAGGTACTCGCGACCGGCCACCTGCCGTGAGCGACATGCGCCGCATCAAGCACCAACCAGGGGAGACCTTGCAGAAGTACATCCAGCGCTTCAACAACGCACGCCTCAAGATTCCCAAGGTGACCGAGGAGGCCATCATCTCAGCCTTCTCCGACGGTGTGCGCGACGTCAAGATGAAGGAGGAGCTGGCGATACATGAAGATATGTGCACTTCCTTGGAGCTGTTCAACTTGGCGAACAAGTGCGCCAGGGCTAACGAAGGGCGCCTTTCCCTCCTCGAGCTACCAGCCGCAGACCCAGAAGAGAAGAAATCCAAGGCCAAGGACGTGAAGCGCAAGGGGGCTGCCATGCTCGTGGCAGAACCAGACACCAAGCGGGGCAGAGATCAGCCCGAGTCTTTCAAGGGCAGCCGGTACTGTGTGTACCATGACCTGCACACCCACAACACCAATGAATGCCAAGAGGACCGAGCCGTGCGAGAAGGGAGGATCGGCCGGCGCCCCAACGATCGAGGCTACGGCCGAGGAGGAGGAAGGAACATAGGACGCTGGGAAGACCGCGGCCCTCGCCAAGGTTGGCGCGACCGACCTCGCGAGGATCACTGGCAGGATCAGCGTCGCAAGGAAGACTGGAGGGACCAGCCTCGCAAGGATCATCTGCAAGGAAACGCAGGCCTCCCTCCTCTGCCGCCGCAGCCAAGGAGAAATGAGGACCATCATCAGGACGAGGGGGCTGAGGGCTTCCAGGAGCCGCGCGTGATCGCCTGCGTCCTGGGTGGAGCTCAAGCCCCAGCCTCTCAACGCATCTTCAAGCAGTTCGTCTGCGAAGTGAATGCAGTCCTCCCCAAGTCGAAGCCACGCGCCCCCTCAGGTGGTCAGCATGCGCCATCACATTCAGCTCAGCGGATCAGCTCAAGTGCGCGGCCACAGCCGGAGTCCTCCCGATGCTTTGCTCCCCAGTCATCAGCAACGAGCAAGTCACCAGGACCCTCATCGACGGCGGGGCAGGGCTCAACGTCATGTCCGTAGAGACATTCAACAATCTCCAAGTGCCTTATGATCAGCTTCAGCCAACCAAGCCTTTCTCCGGAGTCACCGATGGCTCCACGGTTCCGATTGGGCAAGTCCGCCTCCCTGTCACCTTTGGGGCGTGCAACAACTACCGCACCGAGCTCATCGACTTCGACATCACCCACATTCGCCTGCCATACAACGCCATCCTCGGGTACCCAGCTCTCGCCAAGTTCATGGCCGTGACTCATCACGGCTACAACATCCTCAAGATGCCAGGAAGTGGTGGAGTCATCACGGTGCCTTGTGAAGAAAGAGATGCAGTGTGCTCTCTGGAGCGAGCTTTTCAGGCCACATCACTTGAAGACCCAGATCGCGGGAGCGGGAGGCTCCCTGAGACCGCTCCCAAGAAGAAGAAGACATCGCCAGGCCCGACCCCTCAGGAGGCAGGCCCCTCAGGGTCTGCGCTTGCTCAGGGGGCACCTCCTTCTGTCGCATAGGAAGGCGCGCTCGGCGCCCTCCTCAAGCAAGGCTCGGGGGCTCCCTCCTAGAGGGCCGCCGACCTTGCTAAGGTCACTAGGGAGGCGCTTGGGCACCACTTGGAGGTGTGTTTCAAAGCACGTGTCCCTTAGGAAGGAGCAAGGCAAGGAGGTCCAAACCCTCAGGAGTTCGTCAGTCAGATCACGTAGGAGTTGCAGGAGTCAAGAGTCATGAGTGGCAGCCGCCGCTTACCCCCCACAGCTCCCCATCCAGGCAAGGATGATGGGCTGCGCGTCTGCATCGACATCCCAGGGCTCAACCGAGCCGCCTCTCAGGAGCGCTTCTGGCCCTCACGCGCGGGGCGCTGCGAAGGCCCACCCCACAGCTACGTTCGCATGCCCTACGGCTTATCGAACGCGGCCGCCGCGTACCAGCGCCTCATGAGGAGCATCCTGGAGGCTCAGGAGGCCAGGCGTTCCACAGTCCTGGCGGAGATGGAGATGGTCCACAAGGAGCCACCAACGCCTCCGGAACCTCCCGAGGCTCCTGGGCCTGGGGGCTTGTGAGGGTCGGCTTCCGCAGCCCACAACGTCCGCTACTTCGACACCCCTTCATCTTCAATGCTATCAGGTGACATCTTTCAAGTTTCGTTTCCAGCTGGGAGTGCCCCCAGGGCTGCATTATTCCCAGGCCGCATGGGTCCGTCCCTGCGGCATGTACCATCTTTTACATTATGTTCCTAGCTTACTTTGTTGGGGGCGCCCCTCGGGCTGCATCATCCCCAAGTCGCTCGGGCCAGACCCAGCAATGTATGCCTTACCTGCATCTATCTAAAGGAACTCGCTTCTTCGTGATTAACGTGCTTGACCTAGCTGCTCGCTCAACTGACACCAACCGATGGGGCTGCTCCCCAGCGGCACGACGCTTGCGCATGGGTCCGTCCTTGCAACGCTGAAAAATCAGAATGGCTGAGCTCTGGCCGCGGCAGCCCCGCATAGCGCCACCTCGTCAGGCCTTCAGTGCCTCATCACCTCTCCAAAGCAACCAACGGCTGACCGCTGCTTGTCATAGCGGACTCTTGTTCTTCTTGTGGTGGTCCTGCAGAATCCATTCAAGGAGCAACGCCAGGCGAGGCCCTCACGGCATCTTCGTCACCCTCGTCCACGCGAACTGCTTGCACGTTAAAGGGGGGGTACCTGAGCATCGCGACTCATGTGCTCCTACTGGATCTCCAGCCCTCACCCTCTGGCCTTATCCACGGCATCGCGACCTGGTATACCAGTGACGGCTGAGACCCGCTTGAGGGCCGGGACCCGAGGACGTAGAGCGGAAAGGGGAGCAAAGGTGAGATGGAAGAGGCATGCGGGGACCTCGCCGGGCAACCCCTCGCCAGCCGATGCGTGGACCCAGCGCCGCACCAGGAAGCGGCTCCTGACTCTCGAGATAAGTCACCCTCCGAAAACACTAGCTATCGCAGCACCTTTCCCGCTTCCAATGCAATCTCGTGTTAGCAACGTCGCGCTCCTTTCTCACCGAACGATGGCTGCTTGAGCGCTAAAGGGGACCTCCTGAGCATCGCTACTCAGGGGCTCTTACTGGACCCCGGGCCGCTCACCTCCTGGCCTTGACCACGACATCGCGACCTGGCATACCAGCGACGGCTGAAGCCGCCTTGGACCGGGACCTGTCGGCGCAGAGCACCAATCCCTCATGAGGATCGAAAGGAAGAACTAAGCTAAGACGGAATAAGAATCTCGCACTACTTCATGGCAAGGACTATATTAACAAACAGAACCACAGGCATCTTACAAGCCCCCACGGGGCGCACCTTCCGATTCCTCGCAGGGAACAGGCCCTAGAAGATGCTAACTACACGTGCCTCCACAAAAGACGCCATCATCAACAGTGCGCCGACAGGCACCTGCGCCAACCTCATCCCGATCAAAGGTGGCGGCGGCCTAACGAGCATGTCCTGCTCCAGGATCGGCGCAGGCTCGGGGGCTCGTAGCTGTTATCGCTCGTCTCCGGAGTCGCGAAGAGCTCGGTAGAGTCGCTGGATCCTCCGGTGCCCCCGCCGCCTGAGGAGCCGCTGAGGGAGCGGACGGCGAGCCTGGTCCTCGCTGCAGCAGGGTCCCGACCACCTCTCTCAGGGCAGCACTCCAGCCGGCGTCCGTCTTTGTCGAAGACCTTGAAGAGCATCATGGAAGCGCCGTCATACTCCAGGTGGATCGCGGGGGTGCCCCTCGTCCTGCAGACCCGGGCGATCTCGCCCCAGCCCCGGGTCATGAAGACCTCGCCTGGAGCGACGACCTCGGCATCCGCTTCGGTCGCAGGAGTCTGGCAGTCGGTGTGCTGCAGCCAGAGCCTGAAGGGCCCCCTTGGCGGAATCTCGAAGGTGAAGGAAGGACGAAGGCGAATCCAAGATCGAGGAGGCATGGCGGCATGGAGCACCAACTCTCGGGAGGAGCCCTCGGCATCAACTCCAAGAGGGACAACGCGAACTGCCGTGACCCGCCGGCATCGACGGCGTCATCGTCCATGGCGCTCGACATCAACTCCTACAGGGACCTCAAGGTGGGCGTACAAGGGCAGCGGGAACCCTGGTGGCGGCTGCTCGCACCAAGGCCTCAACACCTCCTGCCGGGCGCCCTCACCTCGACAGCATAGAGTTAGCCATTTCTTCGGCGGAAGCGGGTGGGGACCCTCTCGGGAAGCCTTTCCCTTCTCTTTCGCGGAGAACCGGTAGATCGGAGCCATTGTGGCAAGGTGGAGCAAGGACGGAGAAGAAGGAGAAGCAAGAAGAGATGGACTGGAAGGGCACGCGTCGTTCTGTACTTATAGCCGGGGGAGGCCAACCGCCGGCCTCCATGATCGCAGGTAATCATGACCCGCTTTGCATGCAGGGACTTGTGAATTCGTACAGTCGCCAAGGCGTCCTGGGGAAGCGGGGCCGCCCACGACCAACCAACCGCCACGCGGCACCCAAGGCCGCAGGTTGTTAGGGCCCGCGGCGCTTCGCACTTGCCCCTTCGCTTCTCTGCTCAGCCAAGTCCGGGCGGCCTTGGGCCCGGGGGCTACTGTCTGCGTTCTGGGAACGGGGGTCCCCAGACTTGCCTGCCTGCGGCCTGCGGCGTGGTTCAAGGGGCGGCCCAGCACGGCCCATCTTCATCAGCATGATCTCATGACCCTCGCGAGGGGCCAAGCCTCGCGGGGTGGACGACAGGGAGCTTCCTCAGGCACGGCCTCGTCAGGTTGGCTTGCAAGGAGGTGGACAGATCAAGGCGGGGTACCTCACGAGATGCCCATGTCGCAAGCCATGACGACCAAGGGCGCCAGGCGGGCGCCAGCCCGCGCAGTGTCCTTCTTTCCTCTTTTGTGCAAAGGGAGCAAGCACAGGCGAGAGCATCAAGCAAAGGCATCCATTTTGGTGAAACAAGACAAAGACCATCGCAACGGCAGGAAGGAGGCCATTGTGGAGCCCAAGCCGGTGTCACCACTAGAGCCTTTGACAGGCGAGGACCAACTTTAGTCAGGATAAGTGTACTAGATGTTCCCCTTCAAAATGGCCGATTGTTGGTGCCCTTCCCGCTCAATATTTGGGAAGAGGCCCAGGGCCTTGGCCTATAAATAGGACTAGCCACCCACAAGGTAGAGAGAGGTGGGAAGATTGAGACCATCATCTAGAAACCAGCAGAGAGAGAGCGAATGAACTCCCCCGAGCAGTTCATCGCACCAGCCAAGAACAGACCCTCGTGAGGCTGTTCTTTCTTGTATTGTTCATCATCAGCCCAAGAGGCAATCCACCACACCACAAACTAGAGTAGGGTATTACACCACAATGGTGGCCTGAACTAGTATAAACCCTATGTCTCTTGTGTTGTTCCTTTCATAGCTTAGGTCCTAGCGAGTAGGTGAGGTGCAGGTAGGTAGAGTGAGAAATCTCCACGCGCACCCCAGTGTTCGAATCTAGAGGGTCCGCCAGAACCCGAAATCCGACAGAGGTGGAGTGGGGTGCCTCGCTCCACGAGGTGGAGGAGGCGGCTGGTCGCCTCGCCGCTCCACCGCATGAGGGCGGCCGTCCTCGTCGCGCTCGATGGAGAGGTGCGTCCGGCTGCGGCTGGCAGCCGGCTCGTTGCCCTTTCCTCCGCGGGCGCCACCAGTTGGAGTCCGGGATGTCGTCCCATGATTGTGACACCCCAAAAATTTGGCCTTGTTTTATTAAGTTAAAATTTTGCCAGGAATTAAAACTTTGGATTTCTGAGCTCCATTTTAATTTCCTTCCCTGTTGTGATGAGTTTTTCCCAAAGAGAAAACTTTTCAATTATGTTATTGGACTTGTTTAACCTCTCAAGAAAAACTTTCCTTTTATCAGTATAACTAATTAACTAACTTAATTGCTTGATCTTTACTTTCTTGAAAAGGTTTTTCAAGGTTAAATGGCCATATTTGAACTACAACCATTTGATAGATTCACTTAAAATTCCACAAAAATTTGGAGATGTCATGTGATGTTTTTAAATCACTTTTATGCAAAAATATATTTCATTCACTAAATATTTTGAGCCCTGCACTCAATTTTTCTTCTCTGGTCCAGAGTGCATTTTGCACTACAACCTATTTAAATATTCTTTAAAACTTCTACCAAAATTAAGGGAGGTCAGTAGGAGCCTATTGTTTCACTTTGTGCAAAAACCTATTTATGTTCTTTGAAAAATTTGAGTGGATCAACCTCATTTCCATTCTGGTCCAATTTGAGGATTTGTACAGCAACCACCATTTTAGTTGCTCCTATACCCTTGATTATTTCTCCTACTTGTAGTCCCCCATGTTAAACCCTTAAGTCCAAGAGCATGCACCTTTTGGATCATTTTTGGTTCATGAATAATGTCATTTATTTCCTGTCCAGAATTGAAGTTTTGTAAAACTTGCACTAACAAGTTTCTTCTTTTGTCCAACTAACATCACCACTCTCTCTTTCATCCACAGAGACACTGATCTGGAGATTTTAGCCACTCCAAGAAATGCCTAAGTGCCCTTGGCATTTTGTCAAACACCTGGAGAGCATGACCAGTTTTGACATGAGTTTTGGCATTGCACTGTGACCTTGCACCTCTGATCAAACCAGCATGTCCACTAGACTCCCCGTTCCTCCTAACCTAGGTCTGTTAATTGCCAGTCTCAACCAAGCTCTGTAGCATGCTCTGGCATTTTGTCGAGCACACCAGTGCATGCACTGGACGCGCCCAGAGCGCGCGTATTGCAGCCGCACGCGCCGAGCCGACACGCTGGCCCCCACGGCTTTGGCCCGCTCTGCAGCACCACGCCACGCGCTCCCCTCCTCGCAGCAACGCGCCAAGCAGCCCCCGCCGCGCCCGGCAGGCCAAGAGCTAGCCGCCGCCGCCGCCCGACAGCCCCTGCTCCGTTCAGCACCGCCCAAGCCACCCCGGCTCGCCACCTGGCCCCGGCACAGCCCGAGCTCATCCACACGGGTGTCCGCTAGCGTTCGTCGCCGCCACGTCGCCCTAGCTACAGAGAGGCGGTTCGCCGGAGAGCTTATCCCCACCGCCGCGGAACCGACCTCGGCGTGCTATAAATGGACACCCCGAGCCCCTCTGAGCACGCACGCGACCTCATGCTACCCCCATGGCGCTCCCCTGCCTCGCATTCGACCCGGGGAGGTCTTCTTCATCATCTCCGGCAACTCCTGCCGCCGCCACCGCCCCAGCCAATCCGGCACCTCCAGTACCTCCCCCTCTCCGTTCTCTCCACCAGAACTTCCTCATTCCCCTGTGAACCCAACCCCCTACTTAATTTTGATCGGGAGCCGTCGCCGCCAACAAATCACTTTGCCACCGAAGCTTCCCTCCGCCGCGGAGCTCGCCGCCGGTGATTTACTCCTTCCCCAGCAACCCTACGACCACCGGGAGAACCGCCCCAGCCGTGCGGATCCATTCCCACCCTCGGGGGCCCGCGAGGAGCAGCCAAACGCCGGCGACGATCGCCGGAGCCCCGCTCTGCTCGGGCAGAGGAGGGAGACGACGCACGGCGACTGGTCAAACCTGACCAGTGGGCCAGGCGGGCCCACTGTCGGTGACCCAGCTCCGCCTCCACGCGTTTAAGTGGAAGCGTAAAGACCCTAAGTACGTCTCCCGTTTTCGAAGACGTATTCTGCCGAAACGTTTTCTTTTTCTATTTTATTTTAAAAACAGATTTTGACCAAATCTTTGACTGGCTATAACTTTTTAAATATAACTCCAAATGAGTTGATTCTTTTTCCTACCTTCCTCAAATTTAGTCTAGTTTATTTTAAGATTTATTTGAAAAAATTTCAAACAACTTTTTGGTTCTGTTTTTGAAATGTGTGTTAATTCAAATATATTTTCAAATAGGATTTTTGGGAGAGAGAAGAAGCTTTCAAAAGTTTTGGAGAGCACCTCACCCTTCCACACATTGAAGGCAAGCATTCTGAATCCCGGCATAATATTTTGGTGTGATCATTGATGCATTTATAACACCACCGCATTTCGAAGGACTTGTTATTTCATGTGATATGATCATATGCATGGGTGCATGTTATTGATTTCCATGCTGTTGGAAATGAACACACTTGTGATGATAATCACCCTCATGTGCCTTGCATGCATACCGGCAGAAACCGGGAAAACCTCTGCCTTGGGTAGGTATGAGTTTGTCGCCGGTCTCCGTCGGGACGGTTATGTCTGATATGGCATGGCAAGGTGATATGAGTGGTGACCTGTTGGATGGATTATATTTGTTATACTAATCATGCAGGGAATACTTTAACCTCCTGAGTCGACCGTAGATCGAGTCTTGTTCCAGTAACCCCCATACTTGTTTCGTGCTACCACTCGTCTCTACAGCAAGTAGAGTACGGTTCAGTAAGTTGTCAACCTCTTCTAGCACACACCGTACAGAGAGGCCATGGTGGAAGATACTGGTTGTAACTGGTAGGCAGGCCACCTGGTCCGGGAGCATGGGTGTTTCCGGTTGGGACCGAGAGGGGAGGCCACCCCTTAGAACGCGCGATATAAATTTGATCCCATGCTACGCGAGGTTGTAGCCTCCCCACTTAGAGTTTGCTTAACAGGTGTCGTGGGTGATTCCAGACACGTGTGTGATAAGCTGGTGTGTGCAAGTTAGGTGTGTTTTCAACAAAAAGACCGTAGATGGAATTAGTCCCGATGGACTAAAGAAATCCGTTACTCGTGGGTAAAGAGTACACCCTCTGCAGAGAATAAACCTATTCGAATAGCCGTGTCCATGGTTAAGGATTACAGTCTGGGATGGGTCAAGTATCGGTCTTAGTGTCGGTCTTCGGAGGTGAAACTGTTAACCAGAAAATGGAATTACTACCCGTGACTTGTGATATCTATGATGATTATTATTATTGTTGACTAACCCGTGATATTATTGTTATCACCGAATATCTCTGGGATGGTTCTACCTCCGGGATATTCATTATGATTGTTTCTTTTAAAGCCCTTTATGTGGCGTCGCTCAGACGCCCGACTGTGGCACTTCTTTTAAAGCCCTTTATGTGGCGTCGCTCAGACGCCCGACTGTGGCATTTCTTTTAAAGCCCTTTATGTGGCGTCGCTTAGACGCCCGACTGTGGCATTACTTGATTATTTGTTTCATAAGTTTTTATACTACCATGTTATTGCAATTTTATAAATAGCTTGCTTGCACGCATCAGAGTTTCATTTATCTATTGTGACTGACGTCATGAGCATAAAATATTTTCAGCACATCATTGTTATATTATACCTGTGTTCATAATGTTTGCGAGTACATTCAAAGTACTCACTGGCTTGTCCCTGGCTATTGTCTTGGCCAGATTATCTTGCACGGAGAAGAGCGACGCGATGCCAGCCCCGGAACCCACTCACTGGAGATAGCAGCCTCGCGAAGATAGGAATTAACCTGGTCAGCTGTTCCCGTGGGAATTGGAGTCCCATAGACACTGATGTTTCACAACCCGCTTCCGCCATCAACCACTAGAAACCTTTTGTTGTACTCACAGGCCAGAATGGTCTTGTACTACATATTTTGTTTTCTGCTTGGAATTTCTGTATCAAGTTGGAGCCTCATCAGCTAACAGTAATCCTGGGGCTGATGAGCACGACGGTCTTTTCTGGAAATTATTACCCGGAAAACCCGGTCGTGACAGGCTTGGTATCAGAGCCAGGCTGACCATTGGCTAATCCTATCCTAGCCAGGTCAATAAACTTAGGCAAACCAACCCACCAGACCTTAACCAAACCCCAGCCAAGCTTCTCGTGCAAGATAGCCACACAGTGACCCAACACCTTTTGGCAGTCGGTGCCCAACCTATCAACCTAACCTGTCACTCATGTGCCAGTGACCGGCCCCTAAATAGTCCTTTCTCGCAAGCGTTCGAAGGAAGATCCGTCCCCTTTTTCCTATAAAAAGGGCGCGCTAGCCTCAACCCAGCACAGCACAGCCGCTACCCCCAAACCGAGCCACAATGCCTGGCCCTATCAGTGCACAACGAAACCACAGCAACCAACCTTGGAGGTTTTGTGACCATCCTCGCAAACCTCACCCGTCGTGCCTACGCGTTAGAGGAGCCACCAGAATATGTTGTGTATCAAGGACCCATGAGCGGTGAAGACCGCCAATTCTGGGCCACTGTGCACATTTACGGTAGGAGTCTAGCACCCGAGCGTCCCTACCGGTTCACCGGAAGAACAACTTCCTTTGAGCCACAAGCCATCCAGCTAGCCGCTCGAGAGGCTATAGTTCATCTCAGGCACTTGTCGCCCAGAGTTAACTGTCGCTCGTTCCACTACTACCCCAGACGTGAAGGGTATGGTAGACCACCCCAAGTCGCCAATGGAGACCACGAGACGGACCCCGCATTGTTGCACCTAGTGCGCTATGTAAGTGCACTAGAGGCACTGTTCGACCAGATCACCATTGATCTAATAGCAGCTCGTGGAGAGCTGGTTCGTCGAGCCCCGGCGAGAGAAGAAAACGAGCCCAACACCGACAACCCAGTCGTGCTGTTTGGACAACCGATCGAGACCCCGAGATCTGCCCCAGCCATCGGCCAAGGTGCTGCGATAACCCCAGAAGTGCTTCGTCGCATTTGGGAGCACACTCCAACGGGGTTGTGGCCAACAATCCCCGCAATGGTCATTCTCACTACCCCGACCCTGCAGTTCCTCCGCCATCTCCGACTAATCCCGGCAGAGAGACACGTGGAGAAGCCTCGGCATCCACCAGGCACGCCCGTTTAGACATAAACGAAGTAGACTGAGCCGTATGAGTAGTACCAAGTTTCAGTGTATCCTCGCCTTGTAATCATGCGACCGCATATATTAACGCAGCCTGTCTTTGTGCCTCTGTTTTAATAGTAGCCTTGCATATTTGGCCAGCGCATAGCTGCATATTTTTCCGGGCACAACTACCCAAAACCAACCCGACGGCAACCACAGTAACACGTCTCTTTATGAGATATGTGTATCTCTGACACTGACCTGACCTTTGGATCCAAGCTGGCAAATTTATTACCATTCACCACGGTAAAACGATCCAGCTCCATTGCTATATAAAGGCCACCTTGTGACATTACCCAGCAACCCCCACTTTGCGCACAACACTCACGCTTCTTCCTGTCATGCCAAACCCCAGCATTCATCTGAGAACCCCAGATGCAACCCCAGGTAGCTTTGTCAAATTATTGTGGGATTTTACCCGCAGTACCATGGGTTCTACCCAGCCACCCCAGTACGAGCTGTTCAAATCAAGGATCACCCCATCCACCTCGGAATATTGGGCAGCAGTGCATATCCCTCCTGTAGACCCCAACCAAGATCCAATAGAAGTTTCCTTCGTGGGGAAATCTATGCCAACCCCACACTTGTCCATAGAAGCTGCTGCGAAAGAAGCAATTGCTCGTCTTTGATCCGCAGTACCCTATGCCCGCAAACGAGGATATTATTACTTCCCAAGTCGTGCAGCACCCGGAGAAATAACGTCTTTTCCCGGTGGGCGGATTGAGAGAGACCCAGTTCTGGCCAACCTTATCCAGTACATCATTGCTCAAGAGCATTTAAACCAGCGCGTGATGGATTATCTCCAGAGCCTCGCAGATTTAAATCCTCACATTGCCATCGGCAGACCACTGAGACCCGACCCGGAGAGACGCATTCATCGACTGGTCAATCCACTTCCTCCAATAGAAGAGGAGTGTATTCCTTTACCAGAGACATTTTATCAGGACCCCGTCCAGTTACCGTTTTCATTTTAGACGTTACTATTGTATTTGTTCCTTGCAGCATTTATTTATGTATGTGACTTATGCGTGATACCCTGAGTTTGTACGGCAAGTTAATTATTTGGCTTCTGCTCATGTGTGTAGTTTTGTTGTGGTTTACGCTCCTTTAAAGTAACTGTTTTCCCCTCGCGAAACCCTGGAGTGAGATTTTCTTTCCTCTGAGTTGCTACGTCTACACTTTCTCACGGCGTGGATTATTTAATTTCACTCAGCACCACGAGCAGACTCGCAACCATAATCATTCGGACACATACACTGTTTGCACAACTTTGCAACGGTGTTACATCCAGCTAATCACCCCCCTAACAACAGTTAGCACCCGGCATACTACTCCTCATGATCAACATCACAGAGAGCCAACACCCGAGCCGCAGCATCGCGATACTCGTCGAAGATCATCGCGCACAGGAGCACAGAGAGCCCCAGCAGCGTCGCCAGCCCTCCGCATATCAGGATCACAAACCAGTCCGGCATCGCCTCCGCCATTAGAGCCTCGACCGAGCTTCTGTAAGCAGTAGCGGAGAAATAAGGAGGAGGAGAAGTGAGGCCAGGTGTAAGGAGGAAGAGAGAGGCACCCCGGCCGTTTTTATAGCTCGAGCTCGGTGTACGGTGGGCGAAGTCCACCAACGCCGCTCGTCACCGATCGCCGGTGTTCGGAGTCGAATCCGCGAGCAGTGCCGACAGCGCGCTGGCCCGCGAGGTGAGTGCACGCTGCACCAGCAGCTAGCACGCCGCGCACTACCACGGTACGGCCTAGATGCCCTACACACTAGGCGTCGCCGGTGGAGAAAGCGCGCGGGAGAGAGGAGGAAGAAAGGTCCAGAGGGAGAAGAAGAGGAGACTGACAGTGGACCCCGGTCCCACCTGTCAGCCAGAGAGAGCACTGTGCTCTCGGGTACGACCAGCGTATATCTAAATTTAGGAGTTATTCTAAATTTTTATCCAGCGTAGAAATCACCCGTTTTTGTCCCGAACCGTAGACTCTTCCACGCAGCCCCAGTTTTCACACTGTGGTTTTTCACCACTTATTGCCCTCTCACTGTAGCTACATCTTTATTGCGTAAAATATTCTCTTAACACCGCTTTCAGCAAATCTCGAGGACGAGATTTTTCTTAAGGGGGATAGTATTGTGACACCCCAAAAATTTGGCCTTGTTTTATTAAGTTAAAATTTTGCCAGGAATTAAAACTTTGGATTTCTGAGCTCCATTTTAATTTCCTTCCCTGTTGTGATGAGTTTTTCCCAAAGAGAAAACTTTTCAATTATGTTATTGGACTTGTTTAACCTCTCAAGAAAAACTTTCCTTTTATCAGTATAACTAATTAACTAACTTAATTGCTTGATCTTTACTTTCTTGAAAATAGTTTTTTCAAGGTTAAATGGCCATATTTGAACTACAACCATTTGATAGATTCACTTAAAATTTCCACAAAAATTTGGAGATGTCATGTGATGTTTTTAAATCACTTTTATGCAAAAATATATTTCATTCACTAAATATTTTGAGCCCTGCACTCAATTTTTCTTCTCTGGTCCAGAGTGCATTTTGCACTACAACCTATTTAAATATTTCTTTAAAACTTCTACCAAAATTAAGGGAGGTCAGTAGGAGCCTATTGTTTCACTTTGTGCAAAAACCTATTTATGTTCTTTGAAAAATTTGAGTGGATCAACCTCATTTCCATTCAGGACCAACTTGAGGATTTGTACAGCAACCACCATTTTAGTTGCTCCTATACCCTTAATTATTTCTCCTACTTGTAGTCCCCCATGTTAAACCCTTAAGTCCAGGAGCATGCACCATTTAGATCATTTTTGGTTCATGAAATAATGCTATTTATTTACTGTCCAGAAATGTAGTTTTGTAAAACTTGCACTAACAAGTTTCTTCTTTTGACCAACTAACATCACCACTCTCTCTTTCTTCCACAGAGACACTGATCTGGAGATTTTGGCCACTCCAAGAAATGCTTAAGTGCCCTTGGCATTTTGTCAAACACCTGGTGCGCATGGCCAGTTTTGACATGATTTTGTCTTTGCATTGTGACCTTGAACCTTGGATCGTACCAGCTTGTCCAATGGTTTTGCCTTAGACTATAACCCCACCCTGCTAAATCCCAGCTCCAACCAAGCGCTCTGGAGTGCCATGGCAATTCGTCGAGCACACCCAGTGCGTGCACTGGACGCGCCCAGAGCGCGCGTATTGCAGCCGCACGCCCGAGCCGACACGCTGGCCCCCACGGCTTTGGCCCGCTCTGCAGCACCACGCCACGCGCTCCCCTCCTCGCAGCAACGCGCCAAGCAGCCCCCGCCGCGCCCGGCAGGCCAAGAGCTAGCCGCCGCCGCCGCCCGACAGCCCCTGCTCCGTTCAGCACCGCCCAAGCCACCCCGGCTCGCCACCTGGCCCCGGCACAGCCCGAGCTCATCCACACGGGTGTCCGCTAGCGTTCGTCGCCGCCACGTCGCCCTAGCTACAGAGAGGCGGTTCGCCGGAGAGCTTATCCCCACCGCCGCGGAACCGACCTCGGCGTGCTATAAATGGACACCCCGAGCCCCTCTGAGCACGCACGCGACCTCATGCTACCCCCATGGCGCTCCCCTGCCTCGCATTCGACCCGGGGAGGTCTTCTTCATCATCTCCGGCAACTCCTGCCGCCGCCACCGCCCCGGCCAATCCGGCACCTCCAGCACCTCCCCCTCTCCGTTCTCTTCGCCAGGAACTTCCTCATTCCCCTGTGAACCCAACCCCCTACTTAATTTTGATCGGGAGCCGTCGCCGCCAACAAATCACTTTGCCACCGAAGCTTCCCTCCGCCGCGGAGCTCGCCGCCGGTGATTTACTCCTTCCCCAGCAACCCTACAACCACCGGGAGAACCGCCCCAGCCGTGCGGATCCATCCCCACCCTCGGGGGCCCGCGAGGAGCAGCCAAACGCCGGCGACGATCGCCGGAGCCCCGCTCTGCTCGGGCAGAGGAGGGAGACGACGCACGGCGACTGGTCAAACCTGACCAGTGGGCCAGGCGGGCCCACTGTCGGTGACCCAGCTCCGCCTCCACGCGTTTAAGTGGAAGCGTAAAGACCCTAAGTACGTCTCCCGTTTTCGAAGACGTATTCTGCCGAAACGTTTTCTTTTTCTATTTTATTTTAAAAACAGATTTTGACCAAATCTTTGACTGGCTATAACTTTTTAAATATAACTCCAAATGAGTTGATTCTTTTTCCTACCTTCCTCAATTTTGGTCTAGTTTATTTTAAGATTTATTTGAAAAATTTTCAAACAACTTTTTGGTTCTGTTTTTGAAATGTGTGTTAATTCAAATATATTTTCAAATAGGATTTTTGGGAGAGAGAAGAAGCTTTCAAAAGTTTTGGAGAGCACCTCACCCTCCACAACATTGAAGGCAAGCATTCTGAATCCCGGCATAATATTTTTGGTGTGATCATTGATGCATTTATAACACCACCGCATTTCGAAGGACTTGTTATTTCATGTGATATGATCATATGCCTGGGTGCATGTTATTGATTTCCATGCTGTTGGAAACGAACACACTTGTGATGATAATCACCCTCATATGCCTTGAATGCATACCGGCAGAAACCGGGAAAACCTCTGCCTTGGGTAGGTATGAGTTTGTCGCCGGTCTCCGTCGGGACGGTTATGTCTGATATGGCATGGCAAGGTGATATGAGCGGTGACCTGTTGGATGGAATATATTTGTTATACTAATCATGCAGGGAATACTTAACCTCCTGAGTCGACCGTAGATCGAGTCTTGTTCCAGTAACCCCCATACTTGTTTCGTGCTACCACTCGTCTCTACAGCAAGTAGAGTACGGTTCAGTAAGTTGTCAACCTCTTTCTAGCACACACCGTACAGAGAGGCCATGGTGGAAGATACTGGTTGTAACTGGTAGGCAGGCCACCTGGTCCGGGAGCATGGGTGTTTCCGGTTGGGACCGAGAGGGGAGGCCACCCCTTAGAACGCGCGATATAAATTTGATCCCATGCTACGCGAGGTTGTAGCCTCCCCACTTAGAGTTTGCTTAACAGGTGTCGTGGGTGATTCCAGACACGTGTGTGATAAGCTGGTGTGTGCAAGTTAGGTGTGTTTTCAACAAAAAGACCGTAGATGGAATTAGTCCCGATGTACTAAAGAAATCCGTTACTCGTGGGTAAAGAGTACACCCTCTGCAGAGAATAAACCTATTCGAATAGCCGTGTCCATGGTTAAGGATTACAGTCTGGGATGGGTCAAGTATCGGTCTTAGTGTCGGTCTTCGGAGGTGAAACTGTTAACCAGAAAATGGAATTACTACCCGTGACTTGTGATATCTATGATGATTATTATTATTGTTGACTAACCCGTGATATTATTGTTATCACCGAATATCTCTGGGATGGTTCTACCTCCAGGATATTCATTATGATTGTTTCTTTTAAAGCCCTTTATGTGGCGTCGCTCAGACGCCCGACTGTGGCACTTCTTTTAAAGCCCTTTATGTGGCGTCGCTCAGACGCCCGACTGTGGCATTTCTTTTAAAGCCCTTTATGTGGCGTCGCTCAGACGCCCGACTGTGGCATTTCTTTTAAAGCCCTTTATGTGGCGTCGCTCAGACGCCCGACTGTGGCATTTCTTTTAAAGCCCTTTATGTGGCGTCACTCAGACGCCCGACTGTGGCATTTCTTTTAAAGCCCTTTATTTGGCGTCGCTCAGACGCCCGACTGTGGCATTACTTGATTATTTGTTTCATAAGTTTTTATACTACCATGTTATTGCAATTTTATAGATAGCTTGCTTGCACGCATCAGAGTTTCATTTATCTATTGTGACTGACGTCATGAGCATAAAATATTTTCAGCACATCATTGTTATATTATACCTGTGTTCATAATGTTTGCGAGTACATTCAAAGTACTCACTGGCTTGTCCCTGGCTATTGTCTTGGCCAGATTATCTTGCACGGAGAAGAGCGACGCGATGCCAGCCCCGGAACCCACTCACTGGAGATAGCAGCCTCGCGAAGATAGGAATTAACCTGGTCAGCTGTTCCCGTGGGAAATGGAGTCCCATAGACACTGATGTTTCACAACCCGCTTCCGCCATCAACCACTAGAAACCTTTTGTTGTACTCACAGGCCAGAATGGTCTTGTACTACATAATTTGTTTTCTGCTTGGAATTTCTGTATCAAGTTGGAGCCTCATCAGCTAACAGTAATCCTGCGGCTGATGAGCACGACGGTCTTTTCTGGAAATTATTACCCGGAAAACCCCGGTCGTGACAATGATCTTGGCATGGGGGCGGCTCGTTGTTTCGTCGGGCTAGAACTTCAGCGCAGCAGGCGGCTTCGTGCTGCGCGGCGGCCATGTCTAGGAGCTGTTGGACTCGCTCCGTCATGTGGTGGCGCTCGTCGCCGTCGTATTTCTCCAGCTCGTCCATCACCGCCTGGGCGGGCCGGATGTTCTCTGCAGGCGTGGCGTAGATGGGGCGCTCTGCTCCGAACATGCTGGCGATGGTCGCGCCATGCTGCCGAATCGTGCCGAGGCGGCTAGGCACCTCAGGAGCCGGCGTGCCGCCAACGGCCCGATCCATCTCGTGCCGGTAGGCGTCTGAGAGACAGCGCATGCTGGCCAGGCAGCCAACGCTCTCGAGAAGCTGGATGCGGCGTGCCTCCAGCACCTCAGCGTCCGCGCCTACTTGAATGGGCGGCGTTAGGTCACGCAGAGTCATGTCGATGGGGTCTTGAGCATGCTCGTCCGAGTGCTCTCCGCTGTTGATGACGAGCACCTCCATGATGGTGCTTCCAGCGCTATGCTCACGAGGAGGCGGCTCATCATAGACCACCACGTTGGTGGGGAACGCATCGAGCGACACCGTGTCGGAGTCGACGATCATCGGATCGGTGGAGCCAAAGGACTCCAGGTCCAAAGCAGGCTCGCTGGTGACATGGAGCTGGTCGAGGAGGCTGACGAGGCGGCTCTCAGGGCAGCTGGTGCCCGCGTCGGAGGCCGGCTCGTCGGAGAGGTCGATCTCGCCGACGAGGTCGGCGAGGCAGCTCGCCGCACATGCAATCTCCGTGCCGTGCAGCGCGTTGGGGCTGACGCCGTCAGGCGTACTGGGCTGGCTTTGCTTGCCAGGAAGGAACAGGGTTCCCGTCCAGAGCAGATCTCCGGGAGATGGTGCACCTCGCCCCATGGTGGGCGCCAAATTTCGGGGGTTGGGTGCGACATATGCCAACGGATGGCTTATCATGGTGGGAGCGAGTAGAACGTCGCCGGTGCCTGGAAGCGGGATAAGGCGTAGACACGTACACCGGCGAACTTTACCCACGTCGGGGGCTCTCCGTGGAGATAATACCCCTACTCCTGCTCTGCGGGGTCTCCGCATGATCACTAAGGCACTAGTGCTACAAGTCGCTCCTTGAGCTGTGTCTAGAGGAAGGAGAAGGCAAGGCTAGCTCTTCCCTGCCCTAGATAATTGGCTAGTTCTATCAGAGTTGGAACCCTTTGCATGGGTGCCCTGGGGTGTTTATATAGGCCTATGATCTTGGCGTGGGGGCGGCTCGTTGTTTCGTCGGGCTAGAACTTCAGCGTGGCAGGCGGCTTCGTGCTGCGCGGCGGCCACGTCTAGGAGCTGCTGGACTCGCTCCATCATGTGGTGGCGCTCGTCGCCGTCGTATTTCTCCAGCTCGTCCGTCACCGCCTGGGCGGGCCGGATGTTCTCTACAGGCGTGGCGTAGATGGGGCGCTCTATTCCGAACAAGGTGGCGACGGTCGCGCCATGCTGCCAAATCATGCCGAGGCGGCTAGGCCCCTCAGGAGCCGGCGTGCCGCCAACGGCCCGATCCATCTCGCGCCGGTAGGCGTCTGAGAGACGGCGCATGCTGGCCAGGCGGCCAGCGCTCTCGAGAAGCTGGATGCGGCGTGCCTCCAGCACCTCAGCGTCCGCGCCTACTGGAATGGGCGCCGTTAGGTCGCGCAGAGTCATGTCGAGGGGTTCTTAAGCATGCTCGTCCGAGTGCTCTCCGCTGTTGATGACGAGCACCTCCGTGACGGTGCTTCCAGCGCTATGCTCACAAGGAGGCGGCTCATCATAGACCACCACGTTGGTGGGGAACGCGTCGAGCGATACCGTGTCGGAGTCGACGATCATCGGATCGGTGGAGCCAAAGGACTCCAGGTCCACAGCAGGCTCGCTGGTGACATGGAGCTGGTCGAGGAGGCTGACGAGGCGGCTCTTAGGGCAGCTGGTGCCCGCGTCGGAGGCCGGCTCGTCGGAGAGGTCGATCTCGCCGACGAGGTCGGTGAGGCAGCTCGCCGCGCATGCGATCTCCGCGCCGTGCAATGCGTAGGGGCTGACGCCGTCAGGCGTACTGGGCTGGCTTTGCTCGCCAGGAAGGAAAAGGGTTCCCGTCCAGAGCAGATCTCCGGGAGACGGTGCACCTCGCCCCATGGTGGGCGCCAAATTTCGGGGGTTGGGTGCGACATATGCCAACGGATGGCTTATCATGGTGGGAGCGAGTAGAACGTCACCGGTGCCTGGAAGCGGGATAAGGTGTAGACACGTACACCGGCGAACTTTACCCAGGTTGGGGGCTCTCCGTGGAGATAATACCCCTACTCCTGCTCTGCGGGGTCTCCGCATGATCACTAAGGCACTAGTGCTACAAGTCGCTCCTTGAGATGTGTCTAGAGGAAGGAGAAGGCAAGGCTAGCTCTTCCCTTCCCTAGGTAATTGGCTAGTTCTATCAGAGTTGGAACCGTTTGCATGGGTGCCCTGGGGTGTTTATATAGGCCTACCCCCCAGGGGTACAATGGTAATCTGTCCGGGTGCTGGGCCCGGCTGTCAGCGTCTTCGGCCTCCGGCTTCTCCACCGACCGTTGGGGCCCCGCCGCCTGGTGGGCCCTGCTGACTGATTGGTGGCTGCTCACTGTAGCCATGCCGTTGGTGACGAAGGCTTGGTCATCTTTAGCGTGGCTGCAGTCCCGCCGCCTGGTGGGAGGTCACTGTAGCCACACCTGGTCTCATCAGCTTAATGGCGTGCTTGCCTCGGGGCAAGGGACAACCGCCTGCTGGAGGCCGGCTCGGCCCGAGTCTGACTGGTCGGGATTCCGCCGTCTTCTATGGAGTCTCTGCCCGATAGGGCCCGCCGCCGACAGGCCATACCGATAGGCCATCGTGGGGAATAGGACTCCGCCTGCTCGGAGCAATGTCAGGGGAGACATGGCATAGTGCCCCGTCATGCGGAAATCTCCGCCTGTAC
This sequence comes from Triticum aestivum, assembly GCF_018294505.1. NCBI lineage: Eukaryota > Viridiplantae > Streptophyta > Magnoliopsida > Poales > Poaceae > Triticum > Triticum aestivum. The sequence goes on along the minus strand of NC_057798.1, from coordinate 478,881,246 downwards.
AGAGCACTGTAGCCACGCCTGTGTTGAGCGCCAGGGGCGACGTGCTTTGCTGCAGCCATGCCCTGGCTTGTACTCTCGAGGGGGGTTCGGTTGTACCAACGCCCCGAGGCGGTCGCCTGCTTGATGCCGCCCTCTCCAGAGGCCGGCGGGCAGGAGCCCGCCACCTGCAGCGTTCTTGGCTGGGGTCGGCCGCCCTCTGGTAGCCGGCCCCCAGAGGGCGGAGCTTCTGCTTAGGGCCCAGCTAGGCGGAGCTGGCCCAAAGTCTTGATAAGTGCTGGGACCTGGGTGAGGCTACCCATGGCCCATTACTCCGACACCTGGAGCCTCCCTCTTTCCCCGTAACACCTCTCCCTCTCGCTGAGCTTGGTGAAGCCCTGCCGAGAACCCCGCTACTTCCACCACCACGCCGTCGTGCTACTGGATCTCCATCAACCTCTCCTTCCCCCTTGTTGGATCAAGAAGGAGGAGACGTCTCTCCCAACTGTACGTGTGTTGAACACGGAGGTGCCGTCCGTTCGGTGCTAGGATCGTCGGTGATTTGGATCACGACGAGTACGACTCCATCAACCCCATTCCCTTGAACGCTTCCGCTCGCGATCTACAAGGGTATGTAGATGCACTCCTATCTCTCATTGCTAGATGACTCCATAGATTGATCTTGGTGAAGCGTAGAAATTTTTTATTTTCTGCAACGTTCCCCAACAGTGGCATCATGAGCTAGGTCTATGCGTAGTTTCTATGCACGAGTAGAACACAATTTTGTTGTGGGCATAGATTTTGTCAATTTACTTGCCACTACTAGTCTTATCTTGTTTCAGCGGCATCGTGGGATGAAGTGGCCTGGACCGACCTTACACGTACGCTTACGTGAGACAGGTTCCACCGACTGACATGCACTAGTTGCATAAGGTGGCTAGCGGGTGTCTGTCTCTCCCACTTTAGTCGGATCGGATTTGATGAAAAGGGTCCTTATGAAGGGTAAATAGAAATTGGCATATCACATTGTGGTTTTGACGTAGGTAAGAAACGTTCTTGCTAGAACCCTATTGCAGCCACGTAAAAAAACATGCAACGACAATAAGAGGACGTCTAACTTGTTTTTGAAGCATATGCCTTGTGATGTGATATGGCCAAAAGGATGTGATGAATGATATTTATGTGATGTATCAGATTGATCATGTTCTTGTAATAGGAATCACGACTTGCATGTCGATGAGTATGACAACCGGCAGGAGCCATAGGAGTTGTCTTAATTATTGTATGACCTGTGTGTCATTGAATAAACTCCATGTAATTACTTTACTTTGTTGCTAAACTGTTAGCCATAGTAGTAGAAGTAATCGTTGGCGTGACAACTTCATGAAGACACGATGATGGAGATCATGATGATGGAGATCATGGTGTCATGCCGGTGATGATGATGATCATGGCGGCCCGAAGATGGAGATCAAAAGGAGAAAAATGATATTGGCCATATCATGTCACTATTTGATTGCATGTGATGTTTATCATGTTTTTGCATCTTATTTGCTTAGAACGACGGTAGTAAATAAGATGATCGCTCATAATAATTTCAAGAAAGTGTTCCACCTAACTATGCGCCATTGCGAAAGTTCGTTGTTTCGAAGCACCACGTGATGATCGGGTGTGATAGATTCTAACGTCCACATACAACGGGTGTAAGACAGATTTACACATGCAAAACACTTAGGTTGACTTGACGAGCCTATCATGTACAGACATGGCCTCGGAACACAAGAGACCGAAAGGTCGAGCATGAGTCATATAGAAGATACGATCAACATGAAGATGTTCACCGATGATGACTAGTCCGTCTCACGTGATGATCGGACATGGCCTAGTTGAGTCGGATCATGGATCACTTAGATGACTAGAGGGATGTCTATTTGAGTGGGAGTTCATTAAATAATTTGATTAGATGAACTTAATTATCATGAACTTAGTCTAAAAACTTTTGCAATATGTCTTGTAGATCAAATGGCCCACGCTAATGTTGCCCTCAACTTCAATGCGTTCCTAGAGAAAACCAAGCTGAAAGACGATGGCAGCAACTATACGGACTGGGTCCGGAACTTGAGGATCATCCTCATAGCTGCCAAAAGAGCATTTGTCCTAGATGCACCTCTAGGTGAAGCACCCGTTTTCCCCGTAACTCAAGACGTTATGAACGCCTGGCAGTCGCGTGTTGATGACTACTCCCTCGTTCAGTGCGGCATGCTTTACAGCTTAGAACCGGGGCTCCAAAAGCATTTTGGGCAACACGGAGCATATGAGATGTTCGAAGAGCTAAAAATGGTTTTCCAAGCTCATGCCCGGGTCGAGAGATATGAAGTCTCCGACATGTTCTACAGTTGTAAGATGGAGGAAAATAGTTCTGTCAGTGAGCACATACTCAAAATGTCTAGGTTGCACAATCGCTTGTCCCAGCTGGACATTAACCTCCCGGACGAGGCGGTCATTGGAAGAATCCTTCAGTCGCTCCCACCTAGCTACAAGAGCTTTGTGATGAACTACAATATGCAGGGGATGGTGAAAACTATTCCTGAGGTATTTTTAATGCTGAAATCAGCGGAGGTAGAAATCAAAAAGGAACATCAAGTGTTGATGGTCAATAAAACCACTAGTTTCAAGAAAGGCAAGGGTAAGAAGAAATTCAAGAAGGACGGCAAGGGAGTTGCCGCGCCAGGTAAGCCAGTTGCCGGGAATAAGCCAAATCATGGACCCAAACCTGAGACCGAGTGCTTTTATTGCAAGGGAAGCGGACACTGGAAGCAGAATTACCCCAAGTACTTAGCGGACAAGAAAGACGGCAACACCAAAGGTATATGTGATATACATGTAATTGATGTGTACCTTACCAGTACTCGTAGTAGCTCCTGGGTATTTGATACCGGTGTGGTTGCTCATATTTATAACTCAAAATAGGAGCTGCGGAATAAGCAGAGACTCGCGAAGGATGAGGTGACAATGCGCGTCGGGAATGGTTCCAAGGTTTATATGATCGCGTCGGCACGCTACCTCTACATTTACCTACGGGATTAACTTTAAACCTCAATAATTGTTATTTAGTACCAGCTTTGAGCATGAAGATTGTATATGGATCTCGTTTAATACGAGATGGCTACTCATTTAAATCCGAGAATAATGGTTGTTCTATTTATATGAGAGATATGTTTTATGGTCATGCCCCGCTGGTCAATGGTTTATTCTTCATGAATCTCGAACGTGATGTTACACACATTTATAGTGTGAATACCAAAAGATGTAAGGTTGATAACGATAGTTCCACATACTTGTGGCACTGCCGCCTTGGTCACATTGGTGTCAAACGCATGAAGAAGCTCCATACAGATGGACTTTTGGAGTCTCTTGATTTTGAATCATTTGACACGTGCGAACCATACGTCACGGGTAAAATGACTAAGACTCCGTTCTCCGGAACAATGGAGCGAGCAACCAACTTATTGGAAATTATACATACTGATGTGTGCGGTCCAATGAGCATTGAGGCTCGCGGTGGCTATCGTTATGTTCTCGCTCTCACTGATGACTTAAGTAGATATGGGTATGTCTACTTGATGAAACGCAAGTCTGAGACCTTTGAAAGGTTCAAGGAATTTCAGAGTGTGGTAGAGAATCAACGTGACTGAAAAATAAAGTTCTTACGATCAGATCGTGGAGGAGAATATTTAAGTCACGAATTTGGTACGCACCTAAGGAAATGTGGAATCATTTCACAACTCACGCCGCCTGGGACACCTCAGCGTAACGGTGTGTCCGAACGTCGTAATCGCACTCTATTGGATATGGTGCGATCTATGATGTCACTCACTGATTTACCGCTATCATTTTGGGGATACACTCTAGAGACAACTACATTAACTTTAAATAGGGCACTGTCTAAATCCGTTGAGACGACACCGTATGAATTATGGTTTGGGAAGAAACCTAAGCTGTCGTTTCTAAAAGTTTGGGGATGTGATGCTTATGTCAAGAAACTTCAACCTAAAAAGCTCGAACCCAAGTCGGAAAAATGCATCTTCATAGGATACCCTAAAGAAACCATTGGGTATACCTTCTACCTTAGATCCGAAGGCAAGATCTTTGTTGCCAAGAACGGGTCCTTTCTTGAGAAAGAGTTTCTCTCGAAAGAAATAAGTGGGAGGAAAGTAGAACTCGATGAAGTACTGCCTCTTGAACCGGAAAGTAGCGCAGCTCAAGAAGATGTTCATGTGGTGCCTGCACCGACTAGAGAGGAAATTAGTGATGATGATCAAGGTACTTCTGATCAAGTTGCTACTGAACTTCGAAGGTCCATAAGGACACGTTCCACACCAGAATGGTATGGCAACCCTGTCTTGGAAATCATGTTGTTAGAAAATGGTGAACCTTCAAACTATGAAGAAGCGATGGCGGGCCCAGATTCCAACAAATGGCTTGAAGCCATGCAATCCGAGATAGGATCCATGTATGAAAACAAAGTATGGACTTTGACAGACTTGCCTGATGATCGGTGAGCGATAGAAAATAAATGGATCTTTAAGAAGAAGACGGACGCGGATGGCAATGTTACCATCTATAAAGCTTGACTTGTTGCTAAGGGTTATCGGCAAGTTCAAGGAGTTGAGTACGATGATACTTTCTCTCCCGTAGCGAAGCTGAAGTCCATCCGAATTATGTTAGCAATTGTCGCATACTATGATTATGAGATATGGCAAATGGACGTCAAAACGGCATTCCATAACGGCTATCTTAAGGAAGAATTGTATATGATGCAGCTGGAAGGTTTTGTCGATCCTAAGAATGCTAACAAGGTATGCAAGCTCCAACGCTCCATCTATGGGCTGGTGCAAGCATCTCGGAGTTGGAACATTCGCTTTGATGAAATGATCAAAGCGTTTTGGTTTATGCAGACTTATGGAGAAGCCTGCGTTTACAAGAAAGTGAGTGGGAGCTCTGTAGCATTTCTCATATTATATGTAGATGACATACTTTTGATGGGAAATGATATAGAGCTTTTGGACAGCATTAAGGCCTACTTGAATAAGTGTTTTTCAATGAAGGACCTTGGAGAAGCTTCTTACATATTAGGCATCAAGATCTATAGAGATAGATCGAGACGCCTCATAGGTCTTTAACAAAGCACATACCTTGAGAAGATATTGAAGAAGTTCAATATGGATCAGTCCAAGAAGGGGTTCTTTCCTGTGTTGCAAGGTGTGAAATTGAGCTCGGATCAATGCCCGACCATGGCAGAAGATAGAGAAAAGATGAGTGTCATCCCCTATGCCTTGGCTATAGGGTCTATTATGTATGCCATGCTGTGTACCAGACCTGATGTAAACCTTGCCATAAGTTTGGTAGGAAGGTACCAAAGTAATCCTGGTATGGAACACTGGATAGCGGTCAAGAATATCCTGAAGTACCTAAAAAGGACTAAGGATATGTTTCTCATTTATGGAGGTGACAAAGAGCTCGTCGTAAAGGGTTTCATCGACGCTAGCTCCGACACAGATCTGGATGACTCTAAGTCTCAAACCGGATACGTGTATATTTTGAATGGTGGGGCAGTAAGCTAGTGCAGTTGCAAGCAAAGCATCATGGCGGGATCTACATGTGAAACAGAGTACATGGCAGCCTCGGAGGCAGTGCATGAAGCAATCTGGATGAAGGAGTTCATCACCGATCTAGGAATCATACCCAATGCGTCGGGGCTGATCACTCTCTTCTGTGACAACACTGGAGCTATTGCCCTTGCCAAGGAGCCCAGGTTTCACAAGAAGACCAGGCACATCAAGCGTCGCTTCGACTCCATTCGTGAAAATGTTCAAGATGGAGACATAGATATTTGTAAAGTGCATACGAATCTAAATGTCGCAGATCCGTTGACTAAACCTCTTCCGCGAGCAAAACATGATCAACACCAGAACTCTATGGGTGTTCGATTCATCACAATGTAACTAGAATATTGACTCTAGTGCAAGTGGGAGACTATTGGAAATATGCCCTAGAGGCAATAATAAAATGATTATTATTATATTTCCTTGTTCATCATAATTGTCTATTATTCATGCTATAATTGTGTTATCCGGAAATCGTAATACATGTGTGAGTACATAGACCACAACATGTACCTAGTGAGCCTCTAGTTGACTAGCTCGTTGATTAACAGATAGTCATGGTTTCCTGACTATGGACATTGGATGTCATTGATAATGGGATCACATCATTAGGAGAATGATGTGATGGACAAGACCCAATCCTAAGCATAGCACAAGATCGTGTAGTTCGTTTGCTAGAGCTTTTCCAATGTCAAGTATCATTTCCTTAGACCATGAGAGCTTTTCCAATGTCAAGTATCATTTCCTTAGACTATAAAGGTATACTACAGGTATCTCCGAAAGTGTCTGTTGGGTTGACACGGATCAAGACTGGGATTTGTCACTCCGTATGACGGAGAGGTATCTCTGGGCCCACTCGGTAATGCATGATCATAATGAGCTCAATGTGACCAAATGGTTGGTCATGGGATCATGCATTATGGTACGAGTAAAGTGACTTGCCGGTAACGAGATTGAACGAGGTATTGGGATACCGATGATCGAATCTCGGGCAAGTAACGTACCGATTGACAAGGGAATTGCATACGGGAACTTGAATCCTCGACATCGTGGTTCATTCGATGAGATCATCGTGGAACATGTGGGAGCCAACATGGGTATCCAGATCCCGCTGTTGGTTATTGGCCGGAGAGCTGTCTCGGTCATGTCTGCGTGATTCCCGAACCCGTAGGGTCTACACACTTAAGGTTCGGTGACACTAGGGTTGTAGAGATATTAGTATGCGGTAACCCGAAAGTTGTTCCCAGTCCCGGATGAGATCCCGGACGTCACGAGGAGTTCCGGAATGGTCCGGAGGTAAAGATTTGTATATAGGAAGTCCAGTTTCGGCCACCGGGAAGTTTCGGGGGTCACTGGTATTGTACTGGGACCACTGGAAGGGTCCCAGGGGTCCATCGGGTGGGGCCACCTATCCCGGGGGCCCCCATGGGCTGAAGTGGGAAGGGAACCAGCCCCTTGTGGGCTGGTGCGCCCCCTTGGGCCTCCCCCTGCGCCTAGGGTTGGAAACCCTGGGGATGGGGGGCGCCCCACCTGACTTGGGGGGCAAGTTCCCCCCTTTGGCCGCCGCACCCCCTTGAGATTGGATCTCTAGGGGGCCGACGCCCCCCCCCTAGGGCCCCTATATAAAGAGGGGGGAGGGAGCGCTGCGCACCTAAGCCCCTGGCACCTCCCTCTTTCCCCGTAACACCTCTCATTCTCGCTGAGCTTGGCGAAGCCCTGCCGAGATCCCGGCTACTTCCACCACCACACCGTCGTGCTGCTGGATCTCCATCAACCTCTCCTTCCCCCTTTCTGGATCAAGAAGGACGAGATGTCTCTCCCAATCGTACGTGTGTTGAACGCGGAGGTGCCGTCCGTTCGGCGCTAGGATCAACGGTGATTTGGATCACGACGAGTATGACTCCATCAACCCCGTTCCTTTGAATGCTTCTGCTCGCGATCTACAAGGGTATGTAGATGCACTCCTCTCTCTCGTTGCTAGATGACTCCATAGATTGATCTTGGTGAAGCGTAGAAATTTTTTATTTTCTGCAACATTCCCCAACAGAAAATATGGTTAAACGATAGAAGACTACCTCCATTGGGATCGTATTCGAGGAAAATATCTTGCGGGAATTCTCTGTGCTCCAATGCTGATGTAAGTACCGGTTGTATATCACTATATTTTTACATCAACATGTATTTTGTTAATCGGCGTGAATCTAACCTTTATCTGATCTAAAATTAGTTGTAGCAAAATGTTAAAGGCGCCAATGTTGATTTTTGTAAGGAAAACTGCCTGGTAGTTTTGCATACTAAGCTGCATGAATGTACTATCTCATATCACGCACATTACTGAATTGTAGTGCTTCTCTGGTTTCCATTCATTCATTGTGTCTTGCTTTCGTACTACCTTACCTGTCTGATCATAGCTGTGCCATATTGTGTTAATTTGGTGTATGCTAGTTGCCCAAACGTTCGTTGTGTCAATGTTGCTTTCCTATTATCTGACTTGGCCAATGATAGCAATGCTAGTGTGTTAATTTTGTGCACGATGCTAAAGATAAGAAGACAAACTCTGAAAACAGCAAGGCAACCCCATTGTTTCTTTCCAGTAAATCTACGCCAGGTAATATGGCAATAACTCATGATTAATCTGTTTGGTTACCGTCCTAATTTATATTATGATGCAGTGGTCGAGACACTCTCCACTATGAATAATACAAGCCTGCCAAAATCACCATCTGAATCTGTTAAGTATCCTCTGTCTCGAATGCAACAAAATAAATGTATGTTTGTGAACCAACTAATGGCTGAAGCAATGATGGAAATGGTGGATGAATCAGAGGTGCAGAGTCATGCGACACAACAGCTGATCAATGTTTTCAGAGATAGTGTAGCAAAGCAGCAAGAACTTGCCCACATGCTTATGGGCGTCATCTGTGCTGAGGTTGCAGATTGTGACGTTGTAGATGGTTAGGTTCTACTCATTTATTTGCACTCGCATCAATCTTTGATTGCCTAGTGGATGTAATTTCCTGTAATATATGCTGGATGTGCAACGTTACTCCCTGTATGCCGTACCTTTGCTTGATGGGTTTTGGTCCTGTGCATAATTGCTCATCGTAATGGGCTCAAATTATCTAATTTGGCCTAAAGACATGTACGAACTTTAGTGGACCCATTAAATTAATGGGCCGTTACTAGGCCGAAAGTTAATGGCCGGCCCTCTTACCTCCCGGGTCGTTAATAGGCCGACATCGAAGCAAGCAACAGGTGGCCCCAATTTATTTCACGGGCCGTTAACAGGCCGTTACTAAGTTTGGGCTACATATAGCCCAACTATACTGTAGGCCTTTAGCAGGCCGAAAGAGGCAGTGGGCTTGTACTGGACCATGAAGACCATGGGCTGCTAAGAGGCCGAAAGTCAGGTCGTATTGTAAATGGCCCAACTGTGTTGTGGGCCTTTAGCAGGCCGAAAGGGAAACCGGGCTGGTATTGGACCATGAAGGGCATGTGTCGTTAAAAGGCCAAAACTACGGTCCGGATACAAATGGCCCTACTCATTTATGGTCCGTTAACAGGCCGAAAGGCACACAGGGCCGGGAATTTGCCCAACACTTAAATGGGTCGCTAAAAGGCTAATACTTAGGTCCGACTACAAATGGCCCAATTGATTTATGGGCCGTCAACAGGCTGAAAGTGACACCGGGCCAGAAATTGGCCCAACACTTAAATGGGCCGCGAAAAGGCCGAAACTCAGGTCCGACAACAAATGGCCCATCCGATTTATGGGCCGTCAACAGTCTGAAAGACACACCGGGCCGGAAATTAGCCCAACATTTAAATGGGTCGCTAAAAGGCCAAAAGATGTACATCCTAAAAATTGGCCCATCCATTAAATGGGCCGTTAACAGGCCAAAATCTCATCAGGCCGATATTGAGCCCAAATATATAGCGGGCTGTTAACGGGCTCGAACTGACGATGGGCTGCAATGGTGTCAAATCTTTAACGGGCCATTGACGGGCCGAATTGGCACATCTCGTATGGGTCGTGGGCTTAAATGGACCTGACACAAGTAGGCCTTATATGGGCCGGCCTGCTAATTTTTACTGGGTCGGCCCTTTTCACCGGAATGGGCCACTGTTGGGCCGTGCCACGTGTCGACCTATCATAGGCGCCTCCTGTCCAATGAGTGGATGACATCTGTCCCAACGGTGAGGCAACACGTGCTTCCTACGGCCAATGATGATTTTACACGTGGAAAATCCCCATTGGTCCGGGCTGTTAACGGGTTATCGGATCCAAAACCGGAACCGATAGCTTAACGACGTTCCTTTACGATGGATGCCACGTGTCGGTCACCCTTGACGAAAGCACTTCTCTGACACGTGATTTATTGTCATGGAAGTGGACACTTCCGTGATGATAATTTTGGTAATGTCATGGAACACTTCTGTGACAGCACAGGTATGACTATCTTGATTCTGTCATAAAATCGTCATGGATGTACATGCATGACAAAAAACGCGACCTATTGTGACAAACATGTATCATCACGGAAGTGTATTTTTTTGTAGTGCAGGCACTTTGCCGTCTGCTGGCAAACGATAAAGAGCTTTGCCATCAGCCAGCAGATGGCAAAGCTACCACGTGGCAGGTACATGTACAACCTGGTGCACTGGGCTGTCCTATATGGTTTCTTTGTCGTCCGCTAGCTGACGGCAAAGAACTTTGCATCTTTGCCGTCTGCCAGCAGACGGCAAAGCACACTGTTAACCCCTTAACGGCCCTAACCTTCCACGTGTGCCATCCAGGTCCTTTGCCGTCAGCTAGCTAATGGCCAAGACCTTTTAATCTTTGTCGTCCGCCAGCAGACGACAAAGAGGCCTTTGTCGTAGCCTATTCAGCCAGACTTGTTGCCGTCTGCTGGCTGACGGCAAAGGCTTTTGCCGTCAGCCTTCCATGCCTTTGCCGTCAGCCATGGCTGACAGCAAAGTGCCTGATTCCTGTAGTGAGAGTGTGTATAATCCATGGACTCAACATTAGTCATAAAGAACTCACATACTTATTGCCAAAATATGTTAGTCATTGAAACAAAGTACTCCACGCATGCTCCTAGGGGGATATATTGGTAGGAAAAGGCCATCGCTCGTCCCCGACCGCCACTCATAAGGAAGATAATCAATAAAGAAATCATGCTCCGACTTCATTACATAATGGTTCACCATACGTGCATGCTATGGGAATGACAAACCTCAACACAAGTATTTCTACAATCCACAATTACTCACTAGCATGATCACCATCCTCATATCTCAAAACAATCATAAGGAATCAAGCTTCTCATAGTATTCAATGCACTTTATATGGAAGTTTTTATTATATTCCTCTTGGATGCCCATCATATTAGGACTAAATTCATAACCTAAGAAATTACCATGCTATTTAGAGACTCTCAAAATAATATAAGTGAAGCATGAGAGTTCATCAATTTATTCAAAATAAAACCACCGTCGTGCTCTAAAAGGATATAAGTGAAGCACTAGAGCAAATGACAAACTACTCCAAAATATATAAGTAAATCAATGAGTAGTCGAATAATATGCAACTATGTGAAGACTCTCTAACATTTAAGAATTTCAGATCTTGTGATATTATTCAAACACCAAGCAAAACAAAATAAAATGTCATTTCAAGGATAGCACATATCATGTGAAGAAGGAAAAACTTAGGCTCAACCAAAACTGACTGATAGTTGTATAAGAAGAAAGGTGGGATGCCAACCAGGGCATCCCCAAACTTAGATTCTTGAGACTTCTTAAAATATTAATTTGAGATGCCTTGTGCATGTCCAATCTTGAGCTTTTGTGTCTCCTTAATTCCTTTTATATCACAGTTTCCCTAAATCATAAAAACTTCATCCACACAAAACTCAACAAGAACTCGCGAGATAAGTTAGTATAAATGAATGCAATAAACTTATCATTCTCTACTATATCAAATCATTAAAATTATTATTTGATATTTCCTACTAAATTCCTCGGCATATTTAGCACACCTATCCTCAAATAGAATCATTAAACAAGCAAACATATGCCAACAATGCAATCATAATAGCAATCTATCTAAACAGAACAGTCTGTAAAGGATGCAAGAGGAATCATACTTTCCTAACACCAAAAATTCTGAAAATTACCACACAGTGGAAATTTTTTTGTTACTCCCTGTATAAAAATTTCAAGATTTTATCATGTTCAAACTATTCACCAATATTCAAAACATAACAAGAAACTTTTTGTTTTCAAATAGCAACATATATACTTGCAAAATAAGCATGGTAAAGGCTATACTTGACATTTTTATTGAACTAAAAGATAGAAAACATGTCTCTGAATAATAGCAAGCAAATATAAACAAAATAAAATGACGCTCCAAGGAAAACACATATCATGTGGTGAATAAAAATATAGCCTCAAGTAACGTTACCGATGAACGAAGACGAAAGAGGGTATGCCATCCGGGGCATCCCCAAGCTTAGTTACTTGGTTGTCCTTGAATATTACCTTGGGGTGCCTTGGGCATCCCAAAGCTTAGGATATTGCCACTCCTTGTTCCTAGTCCATCAAAACTTCACCCAAAACTTGAAAACTTCACAACACAAAACTCAACAGAAAACTCGTAAGCTCCATTCGTATAAGAAAACAAATCACCACTTAGGTACTGTTGTGAACTCGATCATTATAAATCCATATTGGTGAAATGTCTACTGTATTCCAACTTATCCATGGTTCATACATTCCGATACTACTCGTAGATTCATCAAAATAAGCAAACAACACAATGAAAACATAATCTGCCAGAAACAGAACAGTCTCTAGTAATCTGGAAACTTCATACACTTATGTAACTCCAAAAATTCTGAAAAATAGGACAACATAGGCAATTTATATATCAATCATTTGCCGCAAGTTCTTAGCAAAAGCACGTTCCAGTGATTTTTGAAAATTCCTGGACTAAGAGCAAAAGTTTCTGTTTTTGCACAGAATCAAGTCAACTATCATCCACACTATCCCAAAGACTTTACTTGGCACTTTATTAAAATGAAAGCTATAAATCATGATTAATACAGTAGCCTAATCATGTGAACACACAAAAACAGTAGGGATAAATGTTGGGTTGTCTCCCAACATCCGCTTTTCCTTAATGCCTTTTTAGCTAGGCATGTTGATTTCAATGATGCTCACATAAAAGATAATAATTGAAACATAATGGGAGCATCATGAGCATATGACTGGCACATTTAAGTCTAACCCACTTCCTATGCATAGGGATTTTGTGAGCAAACAACTTATGGGAACAAGAATCAACTAGCACAGGAAGGCAAAACAAGCATAACTTCAAGATTTTCAACACATAGAGAGGAAACTTGATATTATTGCAATTCCTACAAGCATATATTCCTCCCTCATAATAATTTTCAGTAGCATCATGAATGAATTCAACAATATAACTATCACATAGAGCATTCTTTTCATGATCCACAAGCATAGAAATTTTATTACACTCCACATAAGCAAAATTATTCTCATGAATAGTAGTGGGAGCAAACTCAACAAACTAACTATCATGTGAGACATAATCCAATTGAAAATTAAAATCATGATGACAAGTTTCATCTTTATCATTATTATTTATAGCATACATGTCATCACAATAATCATCATAGATAGCAACTTTGTTCTCATAATCAATTGGAACTTCTTCCAAAATAGTGGATTCATCACTAAATTAAGTCATGACCTCTCCAAGTCCACTTTCATCAATATAATAATCATAAATAGGAGGCATGGTATCATCATAATAAATTTTCTCATCAAAACTTGGGGGACAAAAATATCATCTTCATCAAGCATAGCATCCCCAAGCATGTAGCTTTGCATATCATTAGCATCATGGATATTCAAAGAACTAATACTAACACCATTGTAATCATGCTCATAATTCAAATATTTAGTGCCAAACATTTTATAGACTTCTTCTTCAAACAATTGTTCGCCATTTTTCTTTCCATCATTTTCACGAAAGACATGATAAAGATGAAGCATATGACGCAACCTCAATTCCATATTTTTTTAGTTTTCTTTTATAAACTAAACTAGTGATAAAACAAGAAAATAAAAGATTCAATTGCAAGATCTAAAGATATACCTTCAAGCACTCACCTCCCCAGCAACGGCGCCAGAAAAGAGCTTTGTGTCTACTATGCAAGCTTCTTCTTGTAGACTCGTGTTGGGCCTCCAAGCGCAGAGTTTTGTAGGACAGTAGCAAATTTCCCTCAAGTGGATGACCTAAGGTTTATCAATCTATGGGTGGCGTAGGATGAAGATGGTCTCTCTCAAACAACCCTGCAACCAAATAACAAAGAGTCTCTTGTGTCCCCAACACACCCAATACAATGGTAAATTGTATAGGTGCACTAGTTCATCGAAGAGATGGTGATACAAGTGCAATATGTATGGTAGATATAGGTTTTTGTAATCTAAAAATATATAAAAGCAAGGTAGCAAGTAACAAAAGTGAGTAAAAATGGTGTTGCAGTGCTTGGAAACAAGGCCTAGGATTCATACTTTCACTAGTGCAAGTTCTCTCAACAATGATAACATAATTAGATCATATGGCAATCCCTCAACATGCGAAAAAAGTCACTCCAAAGTTCCTATCGCTGAGAACATAAGATGAAACTGCTTGAGAGGGTACAAAACCACCTCAAAGTTATTGTTTCCGATCAATCCATTGAGCTATTCCTATAAGTGTCACAAACAGCCCTAGAGTTCGTAGTAAAATAACACCATATGACACACATCAATCAACCCTAATGTCACCTAGATACTCCAATGTCACCACAGGTATCCGTGTGTCAGTTATACAATATGCATCAAACAACATCAGATTCGTAATATTCAATCCAAGACAAAGAACTTTCGTGTCGTGGGGAATCCATGACCACCTATGGGGCTACGAGCCATTTTCTGGTTCAGCGGGGGGATGGCACGTTGCACAAAGAGCAGAGGAGCATGAGACAGCATGACAGAGATCACATGGGTAGTTTTTCCCCAGGTACTGGCCGCCGCGAGGCATAAAACCCTACTCCTGCTTTGGTGGATTGATGGTGGAATATAGTGGCAAATGCACCGCTCTTGCCTGGGAGGCTTGCCTTGGGACGAGAATGGCTACACGTGTATGAGTGCACAAGGGTCCGAATCCTTTCTATGGTTGCCATGGGCCTCCTTTTATAGATCAAGGGGTCACCACAGTGGAAAATCAGTCACTACACACTGATTAGATAGTAAATAGATTTATCATACCTAACTCTACAGGCTAACAAAGTGCATTAAATGCGCCGCTCAACATCACATCATAGCTTGCCTAGCAGGCTCTGCCGGGCCCTTTCGCTAGCTTGGCGCCTGCTTGTTCTACACATTGCAGGACGAGTGTTGCTTGTAGGTATTTTTCTGTAGGAAGTGGCTGCCATGTGGCATTTAGCAGCCACTTAGTCACCTTGGAGCTTGACACCACACTGATGGACGAGGTACGGCGTGGCGAGGTGGTGCGGTGAAGTGGCTTGCCTTCACTAGTCCGGGAAGGCCTGCCGGGACAATTCATGGGGGGGCTTGCTTATGGGGATAACCTTGTCTCCACCAGGATCACCTACCCGGCAGGGGAGGTTTTTCCCTTAGTAGTACCTTGCCCTTCTGGCTAGTCTTGGCTATCTCGATCTGTGCTTGGGTCTGTCAAGGGAATCAGTCTATCTTTCTTGAGTTGATCATGGTGTTGTGAACTTGTCCTCATGCCTAGGCACAGTCTGGGCAACGGACCCAGGGTTTGTTGCACCAACAAAATCCCCCGGGCCTGGCACGAACATGTCGCTGTCGGGGTAGGCCCTAATTAGTGCATAGGCAAGAGTGCTGAGGGGGCTTCGTCCCTTGAGATCTTCTTTGCTTCTTCATTATCTTGAGGCCGGGCCAGTTTCCGGTTTTTCGCATGCTGCATAATGCCAATGGGGGTGGGACCATTCTTGTAATGGCCCATGAATGACTAACGCACGGGTGTGTAGCCGCCAATTCACTCTTCCCACCACGCCCTTATCCTTAGCCACGTATGCCGCATGCATCGTGGGGTAGGTAGCGGAGGCGCAAGGTGCGGAGGGGCGTCAAGGTAGGGGCCTGGTCTTCTGGGATTGGTGGAGGAGGGCGGTGGTTACTCATCGGGGAATCAGCCCCTAGCTCGCCTATATAAGGGGGGAGCGGGGGAGGAGTGGAGGCATTCATCCACATCCCTCTCTTCCTCCATTTTGCTTCGTCTTGAGTACGCTGGAAGGGAGAGCCCGGGGCCGGGCCCCGGGACCAAGCTTGGATCTTCGCATGGACCTTAGGGGAGTGCTCGGCAGCATGGTGGTAGCACCAGAGGTGGCGACTCTGGTGCCTTCATCATCGGGCTGCCCGTAGCTTCAACTCTAGTGGAAGGCGACACAAACGACCCCACGCCGAGGACCACAATGGGTGCGGGGAGCGGTAGTTGGCTATGGCCAATTTCTCCTTTCCGAACGGCATCGAAGAGGGGTTGCAGGACGGGCTCGCCGATAGCAAAGGAGAACTTGAGCCCCCTGGGCACCGTCTGCTTGTCGGGCAGGAGGGCTTTTTGCTTACACACACGCTTTCCGAACGTGCGGTGATCTTTGAGGTCGGGACCATTGGGGACGACCATGCTCTCTCTGGAATTTCCCCGAGATCACGGCGTCCGTCGCGGTTGCCATGATGGGGTCTTCAGATGGTAGCGGTATGGGGGGCAGCGGCAACCCATGACACACCAAGAACGGGGGCAACTGTTCCGACGAGTCGTGTTTGCTGGTAACTCCGCCAGCCCCGTCTGGGCTTCCTTTAGCGTCACCATCTACGCCTGCCCTCTAGTTTCTCCCTTATTGTTGGGAAGCGGAGCCGCCCTGATCCTGGGGAGGCGCCGAATCCCAGCCAGGCCTGCCCCCAGCCTCGTTGGTCCCTCCCTGTAGGAGATGGACAATAGCAAAGGCACTTATCTTTTTTCAATCTTAAATTTGTAGGCACTTGCCAAATTTTAGTTCAAATAATGTAATCTCTCGAATCCATGTTTATACCGTGTAAGTTTGTACTTGTTTGAAGCATCTGAATGAAAAAGGTAAACCTTGTCAGGGACTCGTGCATGTATAAGACCATGCAGAGGTGGAATGCCTCAATATTTAAAACAAACGAGTTTCCCTGGCAGGCTATCCTGCCGGTACCCACTATTTTGCTGCCTGGGAGCTAAGCTTGTCGGGCCCAAATTGTAATGAGGGACCATCCATCGCCAAATTTTCTTCAGCAAAGGCCACTACGACCATCCTGGCTGAAGCAACGTTCGAGTCAAAGGATGGGAGCACCTAAGTTTCAAAAAGTGGCGAGGTTTTCCTATGCACAAGTTTACACTTACAGAACACATATGGATAAGGGATAGAACTTATCTATTTGGCCTGCCGGAGATCGCTGTGCTGGCTTGTTTTCAAATCTCCTCTTAGGGATGAATCCACGGCAGGAGCCTGTAGATTATGCAGATGAAAATGATGCCAGATGCAACCTTATCTATATGAGGATGCAATGATCATGATATGCTTATGCATGCATGGAACTTTTCAGGCCCCCCCCCTAGCGCTTTGTGTATTTCTCTGTTGCTCAGGTTCTGCGCCTGGCTTTGTACAAGGGGTTACATGCAACTGAGGCAAGGCATGTACAAAGGGTGGTTGCCTGATGCCTGCTTGAACTACGTCGGTATTTCCTCAAGGAGGAAGGGATGATGCAGCATAGTGATGGTAGGTATTTCCCTCAGTGATGAGATCAAGGTTATCGAACCAGTATGAGAACCAAGCAACACAATGTAAATGGCCCCTGCACACAAATAACAAATACTCGCAACCCAACGTGTTAAAGGGGTTGACAATCCCTTCGGGTAATGGTGCCTCAAATTGGCGAGAAGACCTGATAAAGTTGTGATAGATAGGATAAATAGATCGCAAATAAAATAAAGTGCAGCAAGCTATTTTTTCTATTTTTGGTTTAATAGAACTGAAAATAAAAGCAAATAAAAATAGATCGCAAAGGCAAATATGATGAGAAGAGACCCGGGGGCCGTTGTTTTCACTAGTGGCTTCTCTCGAGAAAAATAGCAACCGGTGGGAAAATAATTACTGATAGGAAATTGATAGAACTTCAAATAATCATGATGATATCCAGGCAATGATCATTATATAGGCATCACATCCAAGATTAGTAGACCGGCTCCTGCCTGCATCTACTACTATTACTCCACACATCGACCGCTATCCAGCATGCATCTAGTGTATTAAGTTCATGGAAAACGGAGTAATGCAATATGAACAATGACATGATGTAGACAAGATCTATTTATGTAGAAATAGACCCCATCGTGTTATCCTTAATAACAATGATACATACATGTCATTTCCCCTTCTGTCACTGGGATCAAGCACCGTAAGATCGAATCCATCACAAAGCACCTCTTCCCATTGCAAGATAAATAGAACAAGTTGGCCAAACAAAACCCAAATATCGGAGAAGAAATACGAGGCTATAATAAATCATTCATATAAGAGATCAAAGAAGACTCAAATAACTTCCATGGATAAAAACATAGATTTGATCATAAACTCAAAGTTCATTGGATCCCAACAAACACATCACAAAAAGACTTACATCATATGGATCTCCAAGAGACCATTGTATTGAGAATCAAGAGAGAGAGAGAGAAAGCCATCTAGCTACTAACTATGGACCCGTAGGACTACAAAGAACTACTCATGCATCATAGGAGAGGCACCAATGGACATGATGAACCCCTCCGCGATGGTGTCTAGATTGGATCTGGTGTTTCTAGAACTTGCGGCTGCTGGAATTGATTTTCGTCGACTCCCCTAGGGTTTCTAGAATATTTGGGTATTTATAGAGCAAAGAGGCGGTGCGGGAGGCCACCGAGGTGGGCATAACCGACTTGGGCGCGCCTGGGCCTCCAAGCGCCCCGGTGGGTAGTGCTCCCCTTGGAGCTCCCCTCAGGTACTTTCTTGGCCCACTGGATGTCTTCTGGTCCAAAAAATCCACAAAAAGTTTCATTGCATTTGGACTCCGTTTGGTATTGATTTCCCGCGATGAAAAAAAGAAGCAGAAAACAACAACTGGCACTGGGCACTATGTCAATAGATTAGTACCAAAATTATATAAAATGACTATAAAACATCCAAGAATGATAATATAACAGCATGGAACAATCAAAAATTATAGATACGTTGGAGACGTATCTGCATCCCCAAGCTTAACCTGCTCTTCCTTGAGTAGGTAAATGATAAAAACAGAATTTTTGATGTGGAATGGTGCCTAACATGTTCATCACATGATCTTTTCTTTGTAGCATGGACATTTGGACTTTTATATGGTTCAAATCAATAGTCTAGTTTTGACATGAATACTTTAATACTCAAGCATATCAACAAGCAACCATGTCTTTCAAAATATCAACACTAAAGCAAGTTATCTCTAGCCCATTATGCTCAATCGTTGATCCATTCATGAAACACACTCGAATATTAGCTACACCCAATGCTCAAATACGATCATAGTGCCCCTTAGTTGGTTCTTTATAAGAGAAGATGGGGACTAAAATTCAAAATCAAAAATGCATAAAGTAAAAGAAAGGCCCTTCACAGAGGGAAGTAGGGATTGGTAGAGGTGCCAACAAAAACTGAGAGATAAAAACATTTTGAGAGGCATACTTTTCCCACAACGAAAACGACTTAGAGCTCCCAACACTTTCCATGCTAGATACATCATAGGAGGTTCCCAGATAGAAAATAAAGTTTATTCCTTTTTCCACCATTACTTTCACTTTCCATGGCTTGTCCGTCTCCACGGGTGCCCTCCATACCAACACTTTCCAAGGAATTTATTATTTGACAACATAAAGTAAATTCATATTTCATTTCGATACTGGGCATCCCTAATACATTTGCTATACTCTCGTGCAATGTCAAGTGAATCAACACTCATCGTGAGAATAACACATCTAGCATGGAAAATATTGTCCACCCCTCACCGCCTCGCGAGCGGTATGAGCACACAAAAGAGAAATTTATTTTGAAAATTAGAGATGGCACATGCAAATTTGCTTAGAATGGCACAGAAATACCACATATAGGTAGGTATAGTGGACTCATATGGCAAACCTGGTTTAAAGGGTTTTGGATGCAGAAGTAGTGATCATACTTAGTGCAAAATGAAGGCTAGCAAAAAGATTGCGACCAACCAAGAAACAAAAAATCTTGTACCCATGCATTAAGCATAATAACACATAATAATGCACCACAAATAGGATATAAATTTCATTGCATAACTATTGACTTTCGTTCTTCCATAGGGAATCACAAACCTTAACACCAATATTCTTACTAAAGCACGATTACTCATCAACATGACTCACATATCATATCGTTATATCTCAAAACCATTACTAAGAACCAAGTTTATTTTGTCCAATGATCTTCATGAAAGTTTTTATTATATCATCCTTGGATATCTATCACTTTGGGACTATTTTCATATGTTGCTTTTAATAAGCTCAAACAATTTTAAGTGAAGAACATGAGCATAATGTTTCTTTCTCTCAAAATAATCTAAGTGAATGAAGAGAGAATTTCTTAAAAAAATTACTAACTCCCAAATAAATATAAGTGAAGCATGAGAGCATTTCTTCACAAATAACAAAGCACACCGTGCTCAAAAAGATATAAGTGAAGCACTAGAGCAATTCCATGGCTCTAAAAATATAAGTAAAGCATAGGAGCAAGCATAGCATAATTTTTGGCTCTCTAATAAAGGTGTGTCCCGTAAGGATTCAAGACTTAAAACACAAAACAAAACAAGAAAAGACTCATATCATACAAGACGCTCCAAGAAAAACTCATAATATGTGACGAATAAAAATATAGTTCCAAGTAAAATACCGATGGTTGTTAGAAGAAAGAGGGGACGCCACTCTAGGGCATCCCCAAGCTTAGTTGTTGGCTACTTCTTTGAATATTATCTTGGGGTGCCTCGGGCATCCCCAAGCTTAGCCTTTTGCTAATCCTTACTCCTTCATCCTCGTAAGGTCACGCAAAACTTGAAAACTTCAATCACACAAAACTCAACAGAACCTTCGTGAGATATGTTAGTATAAGAAAGCAAACCACTACTATAAGTACTGTTGCAAACCCACTCATAATTATTTTTGCATTATATCTACTATATTCCAAATTTTCTATGGCAAAAAATCTTCAAAGAAAACCATAGAATCATCAAAACAAGCACACAATGCAAAGAAAACAAAATCTGTCAAAAATAGAACAGTCTGTAGCAATCTGACTACTTCAAATACTTCTGTAACTCCAAAAATTCTGAAAAATTAGGATGACGTGAATAAGTTATTTATTAATCTTCTGCGAAAAATCAATCAAAAGCACTCTTCTGATAAAAATGAAAAATAATTTCGTGAGCCCAAAAGTTTCAGTTTTTTAGCAAGATCAAATCAACTCTCACCCAAATCATCCCAAAGGCCTTGCTTGGCAAAAACTATAATTTAAACCACAAAAACACATCAAACTAGAGGCATAATTGTGTATTTTATTGAAAATAGCAATAAAACCAAAAAGCAAAAAGATACCAGTTGGGATGCCTCCCAACGAGCGCTATCCTTTTACGCCCCTAGCTAGGCATAACGCATAGGATCTAAGTGTTGTCATCTTTATTCTCCAATTCTTTAAGCACACAACCTGATTTCTTTGGAGAATTGCAAGTAAAATAGCAAAACTTCTAGGCAGAAAGTTGAGGAAATCATTCTTATCAATAGGATCTCTTATAGCTTCAACAAAATTTGGGTGAATACTATTCATTCTAAGGTCCCCTTTATCATTACTAGAAGTTGCACCTTTTTTTTAGTAACTTCAGAAATTTTGCCAATTTTTAATGGAGTTTTCTTGATAGTTTTGGCGGAAGCAAAAGCCGTACTTAAATTACTAAAAATTTCTTCAAGTTTATCAATCCAAGACGGGCTTTCTTTAATTCTTTCATGATTTATGGTCCCCTTTTCTTTTAACAACTTGAAAACTTATCCCGCTTTTGACCCAATTTTAGTAGAATTTTTTTGCATATTTTCATGCAAGTTTTCACTATGTTCTTCGATAAGCATTTTCTTTTCAATAGCATCTAGTCTTTCCATAACATGCTCAAGGGTCAAAATTGTTTCATTGAACATAAGCGGTGGTGAACCCACCAAATTTCGCAAAGAATTAAAAACATCAATAGAGGGACACATTAACAAATTTCCACCGATAATCGTATCAAGGACGAACCTATACCAAGTCGTGATGCCCACATAAAAACAACAAAGAGGAACAATGGTAGATTGCTTACGGATAGATCTATTATGAGGATTGCAAATCCTATACCAAGCATCTTTTAAATACTCCCCTCCCCTTTGTTTAAAGTTAAGAACCTCGTTCTCGGGGGTGTAAGAAATAGAAGAAGAACTATCCATAACGACCAAACTGGTCAACAAGATTGCACTCAAAAACAGATCTAACAAGAAAACGGTGAACAAAAAAGGGGGCTAATAAAACGGCAAATTTTTGTGAAGTGGGGGAGAGGAAAATGAGAGGCAAATGGCAAATAATATAAATTGCGAGGAGATGCGATTTGTGATTAGGAACCTGGTTGACGTGGAAGATCCTCCCCGGCAACGGCGCCAAAAATTGGTGAGTTATTGGGAGACTATCTTGACGTGATCCTCCCCGGCAATGGCGCCAGAAATTCCTTCTGATGCATGCTTGAACTACATCAGAATTTATCCAAAGAAGAATGAATGATGCAGCACAATGATGGTAGGTATTTCCCTCAGTCATGAGACCAAGGTTATCTAACCAGTAGGAGAACCAAGCAACAGAATGTAAACAGCCCCTGCACACAAATAACAAATACTTGCAACCCGACGTGTTAAAGGGCTTGACAATCCCTTTTGGGTAACTGTGCCTCAAATTGGCGAGAAGACGTGATAAAGTTGTGATAGATAGGATAAAGAGATCGCAAATAAAATAAAGTGCAGCAAGGTATTTTTGTATTTTTGGTTTAATATATCAGAAAATAAAAGCAAATAAAAATAGATCACAAAGGCAAATATGATGAGAAGAGACCCGCGGGCCGTAGGTTTCACTAGCTAGTGGCTTGTCTCAAGAAAAATAGCAAACAGTGGGAAAACAATTACTGTAGGGCAATTGATAGAACTTTAAATAATCATGACGATATCCAGGCAATGATCATTATATAGGCATCACGTCCAATATTAGTAGACCAACTCCTGCTTGCATCTACTATTATTACTCCACACATAGACCGCTATCCATCATGCATCTAGTGTATTAAGTTCATGGAAAAACAGAGTAATGCAATAAGAACGATGACATGACGTAGACAAGATCTATTTATGGTGAAATAGGCCCCATCTTGTTATCCTTAATAGCAATGATACATACGTGTCGTTTCCCCTTCTGTCACTGGGATCAAGCACCGTAAGATCAAACCCATCACAAAGCACCTCTTCCCATTGCAGGATAAATAGATCAAGTGGACCAAGCAAAACCAAAATATCGGAGAAGAAATACGAGGCTATAATCAATCATGCATATAAGATCAAAGAAGACTCAAATAAATTTCATGGATAAAAACATAGATCTGATCATAAACTCAAAGTTCATCGGATCCCAAAAAACACACCGCAAAAAGTCTTACATCATATGGATCTTCAAGAGACCATTTTAATGAGAATCAAGAGAGAGAGGGGAGGGAGGAATCCATCTAGCTACTAACTATAGACTCGTAGGTCAACAAAGAACTACTCATGCATCATCAGAGAGGCACCAATGGACATGATGAACCCCTCTGCGATGGTGTCTATATTGGATTTGGTGTTTCTGGAACTTGCGGCAGCTGGAATTGATTTTTGTCGACTCCCCTAGGGTTTCTGGAATATTGGGGTATTTATAGAGCAAAGAGGCGGTGCGGGAGGCCACCGAGGTGGGCATAACCGACCCGGGCGTGCATGGGCCGCCAGGCCGCCCTGGTGGGTTGTGATCCCCTCGGAGCTCCCCTCGGGTACTTTCTTGTCCCACCTGATGTCTTCTGGTCCAAAAAAATCTACAAAAAGTTTCGTTGTGTTTGGACTCCGTTTGGTATTGATTTCCTACGATGTAAAAAAGAAGCAGAAAACAACAACTAGCACTGGGCACTATGTCAATAGGTGCATACAAAAAATGATATAAAATGACTATAAAATGATTCTAAAACATCCAAGAATGATAATATAACAACATGGAACAATAAAAAATTATACATATGTTCGAGACGTATCACTGCCGGCAGGGCTCGACAGGTGCGCCTTGTGGGTAGAACTTAGGGAGATGCTCAATATTCCATCGGTATTGAAATTTAATGCCATCTCCGGTCTCCAGATGGACTGCATCAGGTTTGGTGACTCGTACTACCTGGAAAGGGCCTTCCCACTTTGGCGTCAACTTGTTTGCACCCTTGGCGGACTGAACGCGCCTAAGGACAAGGTCACCTTCCTCACAACACCGGGCATGAACCCTGCGGCCGTGATAGCGACGCAGGGCTTGCTCATAGCGTGCAGCATACGTACCAGCCCGGAGACGGTTCTCCTTGAGTAGCACAACATCGTCATTTTGGTGCTGATTTTGCGCTACTTCATCGTAGGCAAGCACTTGAGGGGACCCGTAAATGAGTTTCGTGGGGATAACTGCTTCTGCCCCATAGGCTAGGGAGAAGGGAGTCTGCCCGGTAGCACGATTTGGTGTCATTCTGAGGGACCAAAGAACCACCGGTAGCCCATCGATCCATCGCCTGCCGCACTTCTGCAGCTTATCAAATGTTCTTGTCTTGAGTCCGTGTAGCACTTCAGCATTCGCCCTCTCAGCTTGTCCATTGCTTCTGGGATGTGCAATAGAGGCAAATGAGATCTTGGTTCCGAGGGCATGAACATATTGCATGAAGGCGCGACTCATGAATTGGGTGTCGTTGTCAGTCATGATCCGGGCAGGAACCCCGAAGCGGCACACCAAATCTTTCAAGAACTTGAAAGCTGACGGAGGAGTCACCTTTATCATGGCAGCTACTTCCGGCCACTTTGTAAACTTGTCGATTGCAACGAACAAGAATTCAAAGCCCCCGACAGCTCAGGTGAAAGGGCTGAGGATATCGAGCCCCTAGACCGAAAACGGTCGTGACAAAGGGATTGTCTGAAGAGCTCCTGCAGGCAGATGGATTTTCTTGGAGTGGATCTGGCAGGCTTCACACTTGGTGACTAGCTCGACCGCATCTTGGAGGGCTGTGGGCAAATAGATCCTTGCTGGAATGCTTTCCCAACTAATGCCCTTAATCCATTGTGGGAGCCGCACATGCCATTGTGTATCTCCGCCAGTAGTTCCTTTCTTTCTTCCCGACAGATGCACTTCAATTTCACACCATTGGGCCTTCTTCTATATAGAGTGTCACTACTAGGGAAAACCCTAGTAGTAGCGCGGGTTTAATGCCCACTAGTAGCATGGGACATCGCGCTACTAATAAGGCACTATAGCTATCTCTTAGCAGTAGCACGTGCGACACGCGCTACTACTAAGACATATAGCCGTAGTGTGTGTCCACTTCCGCGCTACTGCTAATCTAGCTAGTAGCAGCGTGTTTACTATCCATCACTACTAGTATTATTTTTTCATTTATTTTATTATTAGTGTATTTATATGCGGTTATACAAATTTTGGTACAATACCAATTATGAGGTTTATATCATTATGTCCATAATAGTGTGTCAAATGAAGGTGGATTAGGTTCAAGTGGAGGCAATATGTGGTGCATGCCAAAAGTATACTACTAATCCAAACTTGATCTAGTTTGGGCTGGTAGTACTTTCGATGTGCACCACATGTTGCCTCCACTTGAATCTAATCTGCCAGCACAAGCTATTTAATCATCATCATAGTCATTACCACCAACAGTAGCTATTTAATCATCATAGTCATAGTGTAGCACATCATCATCTTCAAACTCATTCTAGCTAGCTAATCACCACCAACACTAGCTGCGGTACTATCTAATTGCCACCAACACTAGCTAATAATAATCATCATAGTCATTACCACCAACACTAGCTATTTAATCATCATAGTCATAGTGTAGCACATCATCATCTTCAAACTCATTTCTAGCTAGCAATCACTCCTGCTGCTCTCTCTCAGGTAAAATAGCATAAAACATGTGTATCACTCCTGCTTCATCATATTGGAGCATGCAGAAGAACCTGTCTCCTAATCGTGGCCTACGCTTCTGATTGTTACCCCCTAGTACTTCTCTGCGACCGTTCACAATTTTGCTCCAGTCTTTCACTATTAAGCATTCCTCGCTATTAGAAATCCTGAATGCACTAAAGTGCATTGTAGGATGTCTTGGTCGTAAGCTAACCATTCTCATGTGACCTTTAGTCTCGATCCAATGAGGCACAACATCCATTAGGAGCCCCTGTTGAAGAACATCGTATAGTAACATACTTAGCAATAAAGTTTAGCATAAAAAATAATGTATGCAAAAGATGCACTAAGGACAAATAGTAAAAATCTTACCATCTTTCCTAAATAGATGTGATTGTAGTTCAGTATGAACACTATTGGTCGCACGTTTTGAGTACTAAGATTTTTAAGTCCAGAAAAATAATTTGTCTTGACAGTATGAAGATCCTCAAGCCATGAAACATAATGACTTATCTCCTCGCAGTTTAGTTCAGCCCCGGGACAGTAGTAGGTCTTGTCTACCAAGCGCTGGACATGTTTTCTTGAATGGAAATAAGCTGTCACTAGAAATTAGTTGTCAACTATGTTTGAATAAACAATATCAAAGACACAAATATGGTTGAGAAACTCACATAATGGTATAACTGGAGGCGTATGCACATTGACCCAGATGTCGATATTACCTTCAATATCTTCTTCCGGACGAATATCAAAGGTGATAACCATATCAGGCTCAAATGCATAAGCGTTGCATAGTGCGTGCCAAGTTTTGCATTCAAATAGGTGTAGGTGTCTGTGTTGTATAATTTTGCATGGAAAGGATAACCATGCTCGGTCTTCAAGTAAACTCTCTTTACCCCCATAGTAGTTTTCATAGGACTGAAACCTATCTTATCCAAGACAAAAACTCTTGCATGGCAGGGGATATGCTAGTAGAATAGTAAAAAAATTAAATTATAAGTTGAAGCAAATGAAGCAGATGTCATGCTTGATTACGAAAAAAGTCTTGTCGTTGTGACTTACTGTATCCACTTGGAAGTTCTCGTCCAGCTTTATGCTGAAGCGCCTATCATCATATAGGAAGACTCTGTCACACAGGTTGCGCTCGTCTTTGCAGTATTTGCAAATACCGAAATCCTTTTCATCGTCAGACATTTCCTATGTTCATAGTTGAAACATTAATTGAAAATTGATCGAAGACAACTACCAGGATACTCAACACACAAATCCAGGGCACTCGATATTTCATACATATTCTGGCACAACTCATGGAAAAATCCGGCATGACCTTTGCTAAAATAGGACATATCGAGCGCCTGAAATTTGCCGGAACAGAAATGAATCAACACTCCGGCAAAACATATGCCACTCGGAGGTGTAACCTGCAAACATGACTGGCCACTTGGGCAAGCACATATCCTATTTGAGCAACACAAGATATACATTTCAAAATATCTTATAGGACTCATATTGACATGAACATTCAATAAGCAAAACCAAATCGTAAAATAAATAATTATTCTAATTAGCATGCATTCAATAAGCAAAAGTAAATCATCTCTTGCATCCGTACATCATCGAATATTATCACTAATACATCCCGAATAGTATCATACATATAACATCACTAATACAACTAAAACCCTAGCAAACGACGGGTGTCAGCGCGGGCGGTGGACACCCAAAGACAAGGAACCATCACAGAATCATAGCTCCAATGAGATCCCTGGAGAACCTGCCATGTATTGGAAAACTTGTGCTCCAGCGCAACCAAGTAGCGACGGACGTGCGCGTCCTCCTCGCTTACACGGTGACGTACCACCTCTGCAGGGTCCTCAAGCCTCTCGACTGTCACTGGCCCAAGCGACCGCCACCAAAGAAGGTTCGGGTCAACGACGGGCTGACTCCCACCAAGCTGCGCCCCCCGGTAGGTAGAGCCTTCTAGTACCAGCCTGGCGGAGACCAGTCCCGGGCATGGCCCATCTGGTCAAGCAGGTGTCGTCCACTGAGTCGACGACGAGGATGCGGGATTGGCATCGTCGACGTCGATGCGGAAAAATTGCTTTCACTAAAAAAATAACAACAAATGTGACATATTCAACTAGTTCTTACTAAAAATAAACTTACTATAAATAAAAATAAATTAGTACCAAATTAGTACCTAGCTCTTACTAACTAATTAGTACCTAGGAATTACTGCCCTAATTACCATCAAATTTGATGAACCTAGGGGTGGAAAGTGGTAGCGGATAATCCAAAAGTGGTAGCAATGTCGAGGTCGGGGTCGGGGCGGCATTGAATCCGGGGTCGGGGACGGCGTGGAGGGTGTGCGAGCGACGGGAGAGTACGCGGCGGCCGACGGGCGATGGCGGCGGCGACAGCAGAGGAGTTGGGATTTGGTGGAAGTGGCCGTGGGGAAGAATGAACCGCACGGTTAAGTCAGAAGTGGCAGTAGCGCGTTCCAGGAAGTGCGCTACTGCTAAGTTAGCTACAACGCGTTACGCGCTACTGCTATTTCTTTCTCTTTTGCCCTTTTTCATTTATTTTTCTTTACATTTTATTTTTTCCTTTCACCTTTTTCTATTTCTTCCATTTTCATTTACTTTTCTATTTGCTTTCCTTTTAATTTTATTTCCTTTAGCAGTAGCACCTTTCAGCGTAAGCGCGCTACTACAAAGCAAGTAGTGGTAGCGCGGTTCGACGTAGATCGCTACTACTATGTGTAGCCTATCGT
Source organism: Triticum aestivum (assembly GCF_018294505.1). Taxonomy (NCBI): domain Eukaryota; kingdom Viridiplantae; phylum Streptophyta; class Magnoliopsida; order Poales; family Poaceae; genus Triticum; species Triticum aestivum. The sequence goes on along the minus strand of NC_057798.1, from coordinate 478,852,426 downwards.
CTAAGCCGTGGGAATTTTAGTAGTTGCACTTTTATCTTCAGGCGCGCTACTACTACAATTGTATTTGTAGCGCTATTTACACAAGCACACTACTGCTACTTAGCACCTGCTTTTTTAACACGTGCTACTGCTAAAGTTCTATGTATAAAGTTTTCCCTAGTAGTGTGTCATCGACAAAAAGGTACATACTGGCCCTCCGGGCTACTCTTTTAGCTTCATCTTGCTCATTGGGAAGTTCTCCAGTTTGGAGGAAGTGGACTATGTGCCTTGCCCAAGTTGGAGCTTGGGGCTCGACAACAAGGACTAGGGTTCAAAATTTGAATGCAATGCTTGGAAACAAGGCCTAGGGTTTATACTTTCACTAGTGCAAGTTCTCTCAACAATGATAACATAATTAGATCATATGTCAATCTCTCAATGTGCGACAAAAGTCACTCCAAAGTTCCTATCGCGGAGAACATAAGATGAAATTGCTTGTAGGGTACGAAACCACCTCAAAGTTATTCTTTCCAATCAATCCATTGAGCTATTCCTATAAGTGTCACAAACAACCCTAGAGTTTGTAGTAAAACAACACCATATGAGACACATCAATCAACTCTAATGTCACCAAGATACTCCAATGTCACCACGAGTATCCGTGGGTCAATTATACAATATTCATCAAACAACTTCAGATTCATAATATTCAATCCAACATAAAGAACTTCAAGAGCATCAGGAGATTTCTACTAGAGAAAGGAATACGAAAATGTGCATCAACCCCTATGCATAGATTACCCCAATGTCACCATGAGAATCCGCAAGTTGATAACCAAAACATACATCAAGTGGATCAACAAAACATCGCATTGTCACCACGGGTATCCCACCGCAAGACATACATCAAGTTCCCTCACATCCAAAGATTCAATCCAACATAACAAAACCTCAAAGGAAAAGACTCAATTCATCAGAAGGTAGAGAGGGGAGAAACACCATATGATCCAAACTATACTAACAAAGCTCACGGTACATCAAGATCATGCCAAATCAAGAACACAAGAGAGAGAGAGAGAAATCAAACACATAGCTACTGGTACATACCCTCAGCCCCGAGGGTGAACTACTCCCTCCTTGTCATGGAGACCGTCGGGATGATAAAGATGGCCACCGGCGATGGATTCCTCCTCCGGTAGGGTGCCGAAATGGGCTCCCGATTGGTTTTTCGTGGCTATAGAGGCTTGCGGCAGCGGAACTCCCGATCTAGGTTTCTTTCCGGGGGTTTATGGATTTACAGGGATTTTGGCATCGGTTTCACGTCAGGGTGGGTCCACGAGTTAGCGACAAGGCAGGCGGCGCGCCCTAGGGGGCGGGCGCGCCCTCCACCCTTGTCGTTGACTCGGGACACTTCTGGCCCAACTCTTGTGCTTCGGGGGCTTCTTCTAGCCCAAAAAAAATCACCGTAAATTTTCAGCTCGTTTGGACTCCATTTGATATTTCTTTTCTGCAAAACTCAAAAACAAGGAAAAAATAGAAACTGGCAATGGGCTCTAGGTTAATAGGTTAGTCCCAAAAATAATATAAAATAGCATATAAAACATCCAAGATGGATAATATAATAGCATGGAACAATAAAATATTATAGACACGTTGGAGACGTATCACACACCACGCCGAACAGATCCACCGGGTATACCCCATTTTTCATGGTGTATGATGCAGAGACAGTACTCCCTTGCAACATCATACACGACGTACCTTGGGTATGCATGTATGAAGAGCGGGAGGCCGAGCTAGATCGACAGGACGCCTTGGATGTCATAAAAAAGGAGCGCAATGTTGCTTGGGCACGATCTTCCATTTACCAGCAACAAGCCCGACGCTATCATAGTAGGGAGGTTTGCACAAAGGGCTTCAATGTAGGAGACCTAGTCATGAGGCTTCATCCGGAGAAACAGAAGCACAAGCTCTCCCCTAAATGGGATGGACTATACATCATCGACCAGGTCCTCATTGGAGGCGCCTATCAAATTTGAGATCTAAAGGACGGGTGTCTAGAACCCAATCCATGGAATGCAGCACTACTCCGACGTTTCTATAGTTGAGTCCCCGTACACTGCTTGTCCATGTACATACCCCACTTTACTTTTTATGTTTTAGACACCTGGGGGGCATCTCTTGAATGACCTCGAGAGCAAAAATTAATATAGCATGTTCTTTTCAAAATATGAGTCGTTCCACCTCTTACACACTATTGTTTTTCAAGCCAAAATATGCATCAATTTGACTTAAGAATTTGCCAAGATGGGTTGATCGACTCTTGTGCTTTCCCCTTACATTCTCGATCTTTCAGCTAAGGGGCATAGCGAGCACCGCTATGATTGCTACTCCCAGGTAAACCTAGTGTAGTACCTCAGATGGACAAAGCCAAAAGCTAGCGCTCTTAAACGTACATATCAGTTGGTCATGACATAGGATTAATGTGGACAGGGTCTTTCAAACCCGACCAAGGGTTTTACCCCTGAGGTCACCTGTCATTGGATCGAAGTGCTCGACACAATTACCTGAGAAAAGGAATTGTTGGAAGAACTACTTTTCTTGGAAGATGTTTCTTATGTTAAAAGTAATATAAAATAACTCTCTGCTCCACTCCTGTCTTTCAAACCATATAGATGGATTGCCTTGTCACCCGAAGCACCTGGTTGATTACCTCGGCCAGTACTAAGGGACACTCCTCAACCACTGGACGAGGAGATAGAAGCCGATGGCTGGTTGACGAAGTTTGGAAGCGTGAACAAGATAAGGATGTACAATATTTGATACATAGATTCATACATACACACTTAATTACGCTCGGTCTAACCCATATATCAAGGTGTCTAGTGTGCGGTCCTTCTGCAAAACTGAGCAGCAAGCATGACACTGTCATATGCCAGAGTGGTCGGTATCTCTTCCCTCTCCGACCCTACAGGTCCTACCTTGGCCAGGTGCATTGTGTCAACACTGGTATACTGGGTCTTAACCATGACCCAGGCCTCCCTTGATCCTTCGCGGTAGGCAGCTACCTTCCAAGCATAGATCTGGTGCCAAGTAGACATTCGGCTAGGACAGCCACGTCTTCGGGCATGTGCTACTCCTCGGGCCATAAAGCCTTGAAGAATTCTTTCATAAATTTACGCACGCTTTCGGATAAACGAGTTGCCATGTCTTTGGGCACCGGACCTCGGGCGTTAAGGGGTTGGTCGGTCAGAGAACCTACCAAGGAAAATGAATCAGCCTGCCAATCACTTCAGTTTTTCCCATACCGAAAAACAATTCTTCGAATATCAACTTACCAAAAATCATTGCTACTTCTTGAGCTTGCATTGTTTTTCCCTTGAAGAGGAAAGGGTGATGCAACAAAGTAGAGTAAGTATTTCCCTCAGTTTGAGGACCAAGGTATCAATCCAGTAGGAGACAACCCACAAGCCACCGAATACCTGCACAAATAATCAACAAACTTGCACTCAACGCGATAAAGGGGTTGTCAATCCCTTCAGGGTTACTTGCAAAAATGAGATCCGATAGAGATAGATAAACTGTAAAGTAAATATTTTTGGTATTTTTGGTTTATAGATCGGAAAGTAGAAGATTGCAAAATAGTAGATCGGAAACTAATATGATGGAAAAGAGACCCGGGGGCCATAGGTTTCACTAGTGGCTTCTCTGAAGATAGCAAATAATACGGTGGGTGAACAAATTATTGTCGAGCAATTGATAGAAGAGCGCATAATTATGACGATATCTAAGGCAATGATCATGAACATAGGCATCACGTCCGTGTCAAGTAGACCGAAACGATTCTGCATCTACTACTATTACTCCACACATCGACCGACTCCTGCCTGCATCTAGAGTATTAAGTTCATAAAGAACAGAGTAATTCATTAAGTAAGATGACACGATGTAGAGGAATTAACTCAAGCAATATGATGAAAACCCCATCTTTTTATCCTTGATGGCAACCATACAATACGTTCCTTGCTGCCCATACTGTCACTGGGATAGGTGATGTCTACTATGCAACTTTATCCTGGTAGACGTTATTGGGCCTCCAAGTGCAGAGTTTTGTAGGACAGTAGAAAGTTTCCCTCAAGTGGATGACCTAAGGTTTATCAATCCGTAGGAGGCGTAGGATGAAGATGGTCTCTCTCAAACAACCCTGCAACCAAATAACAAAGAGTCACTTGTGTCCCCAACACACCCAATACAATAATAAATTGTATAGGTGCACTAGTTTGGCGAAGCGATGGTGATTCAAGTGCAATATGGATGGTAGATGTAAGTTTTTGTAATCTGAAATTATAAAAACAACAAGGTAACTAGTAACAAAAGTGAGCGAAAATGGTATTGCAATGCTTGGAAACAAGGCCTAGTGTTCATACTTTCACTAGTGCAAGTTCTCTCAACAATGATAACATAATTATATCATATAACAATCCCTCAACATGCAACAAAGAGTCACTCCAAAGTCACTAACAGCCAAGAACAAACGAAGAGTTTATTGTAGGGTACAAAACCACCTCAAAGTTATTCTTTCCGATCAATCCATTGGGCTATTCCTATAAGTGTCACAAACAGCCCTAGAGTTCCTAGTAAAATAACACCTTAAGACACACATCAACCAAAACCCTAATGTCGCCTAGATACTCCAATGTCACCACAAGTATCCCTGAGTTTGATTATATGCATCACACAATCTAAGATTCATCTATTCAAACCAACACAAAGAACTTCAAAGCGTGCCCCAAAGTCTCTACCGGAGAGTCAAGACGAAAACATGTGCCAACCCCTATGCATAAGTTCACAAAGTCACTGAAGTCGCAAGTTGATCACCAAAACACACATCAAGTGGATCACGTGAATATCCCATTGCCACCACAGATAAGCACATGCAATACATACATCAAGTGTTCTCAAAGCCTTAAAGAGTCAAGCAGATAAGATAACTTCAAAGGGAAAACTCAATCCATTACAAGAAGGTAGAGGGGGAGAAACATCATAAGATCCAACTATAATAGCAAAGCTCGCGATACATCAAGATCATGCCATATCAAGAACATGAGAGAGAGAGAGAGCTCAAACACATAGCTACTGGTAGATACCCTCAGCCCCGAGGGTAAACTACTCCCTCCTCATCATGGAGAGTGTCGGGATGATGAAGATGGCCACCGGTGATGGATCCCCCCTTCGGTAGGGTGCTGGAACAGGGCCCCGGTTGGTTTTTGGTAGCTACCAAGGCTTGCGCCAGCAGAACTCCCGATCTTGGTTATGTTCTGGAAGTTTTGGGATATATAAGAGGTGTTGGTGTCGGGAACAAGTCAGGGGGGTCCATGAGGCAGCCATGAGGTAGGGGGTTGCACCCAGGGGGGTAGGGCGCGCCCTCCATCCTCTTGGTGGCATCGGGACTCTTCTGGTTCATCTCCAATGCTCTATGGGCTTTTTCCGGGCCAAAAATAATCTCAGTAAATTTTCAGGTCAATTGGACTCCGTTTGGTATTCCTTTTCTGTAAAGCTCAAAAACAAGGAAAAAACAGAAATTAGCTCTGGGCTCTAGGTTAATAGGTTAGTCCCGAAAATCATATAAAATGGCATATAAATGCGTATAAAACATCCAAAATAGATAACATAATAGCATGGAACAATAAAAAGTTATAGATACGTTGGAGACGTATCTAGCATCCCCAAGCTTAATTCCTTCTCGTCCTAGAGTAGGTAAAGATAAAAACATCATTTTTGATGTGGAATGCTACCTAACATATTTATCCATGTAATTTTATCTATTGTGGCATGAATGTTCAGATCCATAAGATTCAAACAAAGGTTTAATATTTACATAAAAACAATAATACTTCAAGCATGCTAACAAGGCAATTATGTCTTCTCAAAATAACATGGCCATAGAAAGCTTATACCTACAAAGTCATATAGTCTGGCTATGCTCCATCTTCATCACACAAAATACTCAAATCATGCACAACCCCGATGACAAGCCAACAATTGTTTCATACTTTTTATGTTCTCAAACTTTTTCAACTTTCACGCAATACATGAGCGTGAGCCATGGACATAGCACTATGGTGGAAGCGAATATTGTGGTTGTGGAGAAGACAAAAGGAGGGAGATGGTCTCACATCAACAAGGCATATCAACGGGCTATAGAGATGCCCATCAATAGATACCAATGTGAGTGAGTAGGGATTGCCATGCAACAGATGCACTAGAGCTATAAGTGTATGAAAGATCAAAAAGAAACTAAGTGGGTGTGCATGCAACTTGCTTGCTCATGAAGACCTAGGGCATTTTGAGGAATCCCATCGTTGGAATATACAAGCCAAGTTCTATGACGAAAAATTCCCACTAGTATATGAAAGTGACAAAATAAGAGACTCTCTATATCATGGTGCTACTTTGAAGCACAAGTGTGGTGAAAGGATAGTAGCATTGCCCCTTCTCTCTTTTATCTCATTTTTTGATTTGCTTCTTTGGCCTCTTTTTTTATTATCTTCTTTGGCCTATTTTTTTGTTTGATTTCCTCACATGGGAAAATGCTCTAATAATAAAGATCATCACACTTTTATTTACTTACAACTCAAGAATTACAACTCGATACTTAGAACAAAATATGACTCTCTATGAATGCCTCTGGCGGTGTACCGGGATGTGCAATGAATAAAGAGTGACATGTATGAAAGAATTATGAACAGTGACTTTGCCACAAATACAATGTGAACTACATGATCATGCAAAGCAGTATGACAACGATGAAGAGTGTCATAATAAACAGAACGGTGGAAAGTTGCATGGCAATATATCTCGGGATGGCTATGGAAATGCCATAATAGGTAGGTATGGTGGCTGTTTTGAGGAAGGTATATGGTGCGTGTATGGTACCAGTGAAAGTTGCGCAGCACAAGAGAGGCTAGCAATGGTGTCGTGGTGGGCACTCGGCAGATGCGAAAGGATGGTTAAAGAGAGGAGGCGGCTCTTGGGCACCAGTGGGCTCTAGAGGCGAGGTCGACATGAGCGAGCGCGGGACGCAAGACATACCCAGGTTCGGGGCTCTCCGGATAGATAACACCCCTAGTCCTGCCGAGGTTGGTTTATATGTCATAGTACAGAGTTGCTCCTGGAGCTGTTTGGGGAAGAAGGAGGACATGCCAAGGCTTAGGCTGCTCCTTCTTCCTTGCTGGTGTGTGAGTGAGTGTGTTCTACTGATGATCTGATCGCCCCATGCAAGGAGGCCTCTTGGGGGGTTTTATAGGTCAATCCCCCAAGGATACAATGGTAAAGTTACAACGCCATGGGGCCATGTTGTCATTGTCCGGGGAGCCGGTGCTGGGACCCGCCAGGTGTCAGGGCTCGCTAGGTTCGCCGGGCCTGGGCCCCATGTGCCAGGGGGCACTATTTGCTGTCTTGTCGAGCGTGACGGAGTGGCCGGGTCGAGTCGGCTACATTGGCGCTCCGCCCGATCACCATCTGCTGGCGTCAGCAGTGATGTTAGCCATACTGTAGCCACGCCGGCCTCGGTCAGCAGGGTTGGTGGGGCACTGTTGCCATGCCTCTGTCGGTCAGAGGAGTTGGTGGGGTACTATTGCCTTGTCATCTCTAAACATAGACTCGTCCCATCATACGGTTGGGATGGGACAGTCGCTGACCCGTGGCCGGGTTGAGGAACACGCCACGGGGCAGCTAGCTTGCTGGGGAAGTCTTGATGCGCTGGGTCCCGCCAACTTGTGTCAGCCGGCAGGGCCGGGTTGCTGTCTTGATCGTGTTGAAGAGTTCGGCCGGGTTGGCGGACTTGGCCGGGTTGCAGGACCCGGTCGAGTGCAAGCTGGACTGAGGGGCGATGCTGGCCTCGATGTTTTAAAAAGATCCGGGATCCGTTGCATGCCCGGGGCTCATCCCCCTGACAGTAGTCCCCAAAGCTGTGAAGGTCCGCCTGCTTCGAGCGGGTGGGCCTTCGCAGTTTCCCCCCTGAACAGAGGTTTGTTGATGAAGCTTTGAGACCGCCGGGTCCGGCAACACCCATTGTGTGCCGGCTTTCAGAAGCCGGATCGCGGCATGCCGGCACGAGCGGGAACCGAGGAGTCCGCAAAATCATGAAGCAACCTTTCGGGCTTCGCGTGGGCACCACGTAGCGCACGAGAGCCAAAGGGCCCTGACAGGCCACACACGCAACGGGACGGGGCGATGAGTTGGGGCGCGCCACAGCGTGCCCTCGGCCCACGAGCGCGGAATTATTGCAGCGTCCGCAGGTCGGTTGATATTCTCAATGCAGTTAAGGTGTGCGGTACATGCACACTTATTGCGGGGAAGTGGAGGGGCGTGCGCAAACGATCCCACTTCCCCACGTTGAAACCTCGCTTATAAATTGGGGGGCAGGGGTTGCGGAGATCATTCTCTCGCGCTCCCCCACCTCTCTCTTCCTCTGCTCCTGCATCTGCCGCGCGCTGCGACACTCTACCGTTCTCCAAGCAAAGCTTCACCACATCTCTTCTTTCTCTCTTTCTCCGCCCCCTCGTGAACTACTGCTGGCGCTGTCGTCGGGCTTGTGGATGGGCTCTAAAATCACCGCAGGAGATATCGAGTATGTGCGTGCCACCAAGCGTCTGCTGCGGGAGACAGACGTCGCCGTGCGGCTGCCGCAAGACAAGCAGGAGCCACGGCCGGAGGCGACGGAGCATGTGGTCTTCTTCACGCACTTCAAGCACGGGTTTGGGCTTCCTGCGAGCCATTTCTTCCGCACCTTTCTGGATTTCTTTGGGCTCCCGCCGCACCATCTTGTTGCGAACACCATCCTCTAGCTCTCCAGCTTCGTCACCCTGTGTGAGGGGTACTTGGGGGTCGAGCCTTCGATCGACCTCTGGGTACGTTTCTTCTTCTTGAAGCAGCATGGGCCGACCGCCGGGGAGATATCTTCGTGTGGGGGACACCGTCATTTTGACGCAGACGCGCGGGGAGCGCGGAGGGTTCCCCAAGATCGATGCTGCTGGAGGAGTCTGCCAAGAAGTGACAGAACTGCTCTTTTATGTCCGCAACCTGGGCGCGGACCGGATCAACTTGCCGCCCTTCGCCGACATGATGCCGCAGGAGAAGCAGAACTGGACCTACTTTCCCAAGCAACCGTCGCAGGAGGTGCTCAATCTGTGCCAGCGGGTGCTGGAGATGATGGAGTGGGAGGGGCTCAGTGGCACGGATCTCATCGCCGCCTTCATCGCACGTCGCGCGCTGCCGCTGCAGCACCGCTCCCATATCATCGGCCTGATGGCTGGCCTCCAAGACACCACCCGAATGTCGAACATGCGCTTGGCGGCGGACTAAGTCACCCGCCGGGTCAACGACATCTCCAAGGTTGTGCTGGCGGATGAGTGGCAGTTCGGGAAGGCCCCGTACAGCGAGGCGCGCCCGGCTCCAATGTTGAGTCCTTGGTCTCCATTTTTTACTGCTGCTTATCTTCTTATCTGTCCCGACGCGACGAGGGACGTGCTACTAAATGCTATCCGGCATCCGTATGACCAGGAGCCAATGCAGGTGGTGTGGGCCGGCTCGGAGGAGGCGGCGGTGCAGCCCGAGGGGCCGGGGGCGGACGGCGCCGACGCCGGTGCGAGGAGCCAGGCAGGTAAGTTTCTCTCGCTTGACTTGTTGAGGTGTCGGCTATTGGTGACTTGATGGGGACCGTCGATGAAGTGGCGGCAAGGGGAGGAGGCGGCACGGGCGCGGCCGGGTCCTCTTGCGGAGCGGCGGCGGCTAGCCGGCCGCACAGGAAGGAGGGCGTGGCGCCCCGCAATCTGGCTGCAAAGCATGCGGAGAATCCGGTGGGAGGCGCAAAGCCGCCTGCCTAGAAGAGGCGGCACGGTCCGCAGGTGGCGCCAGAGAGGCGACCGGCTCAGGTGATACCCGGGTGAGTTTCCTCTGTCGAACTTTGTCGAGTTGCCGAACAGCTTCCCTTATTGCTTCTTATTTTGTTGCTCTTTAGATTGCGGGTGTCGTTGGCGCGGGTGGCGGCGGAGGCCGCATCGCTCGGCGGCGCTGCGTTTCGGAAAATCTGGTCTAGCGTCATTGAGAGGGAGGAGGAGGAGGAGGCCGACCGAGACCTCGGCTTGGACCCGACCGATGCCGAGGGCTTGGCCTGGCGGGAACGGAACCGGGCCATGGCCGAGCTGGAGGCGGAGTCGGCACAGTCTTGGGCCAGCATCGCCGCAACGTGGGCGCGAGTCGGCGAGGAGCCGATGTGGCTCGAGAAGCCAGCGGGAATGGAGCCGGCGGAGACGATGTTCATGCCACCATTGGAAGGGGAGCATGGCGAGGACATCCGCATGGAGGTGGTGGAGCTCGACCGGGTGGTCGTGGAGATCGGGGATGACACAACGCCACGGGCCAACACGGTCGAGCGGGCCAAGGACGAGCAAGGCGGTGGTGACGCCGTCTTGGAGGAGGCGGCGCAGGTGGCGCCGGAGGAGGCGTCTCAAGTGCCGGTAGGTGGGGCGCCACAACAGGCGGCATCGCAGGTGACTCTGGCCGTTGTGCCGCAGAGGGTGCCGGATAGGGCGTCAGCCACCAGGGAGGCGGTCATCGGTGAGTACGCCCTGGTCTTCTGGCCGGGGAATCGTCGGGTCGTTGGGTCGCACCCGGCTCGGGCTAGGCCTAGCGAGGTCTTCTTCGGGCCCCTGACCCGAGAGGAGGTGGTGATGGCCTACATGGGCTAGGGCCACCGCGGGCGCGCGGAGAGGGTCCAGGCTTTCATCCAGACCGAGGTGGAGCGTGCGTGGGAGCTGGAGCGCACCATGACAGTGAGCTTTTTCCTCTTCGCTTTTGCTTTTTCACCGTGCTGCTCTCTAGTGGGGGCGTGCTAGCACACCCACTAGGTGTAGCCCCCAAGATTCGGTAGTTGGATCGAATCTTAAGTTGTTGTCTTTGTGCTGATGGTTGTTCCTCGCAGCACCTTTATTCCCTCCGGGTTGCCGTCATCAACTGGCTCAAGGAGAAGGGCCGGCTGCTCAAGGGCAGCTTGCCGCCAAGGAGGAGGCGCTTCGCGTCGCCGAAGGTGAGTTTTCGGCATGCTCTTTCAGTGGGGGTGCGCTAGCGCACCCACTGGGTGTAGCCCCCGAGATTCAGGCCAACTACGTAGTAGTTGGGTCGAATCGTTAAGTAATCTTCTTTTCTTCTTCTAGTTCTGAATCTTTGTCACACAGCCGAGGTGCAGTCCTGGCGGACCCGGCTGGTCCGAGCCGGCTTTCAGTACGATCGGGTCGTTGCTGACATCGGCCGGCTTAAGGCCGAGGCGGTGGGGCTGAAGGCAGAGGTGGCATAGCGGGCACTTGTCAAGGCCAGCCAGCTGCAGGAGCGGTTTGCCGGCGACAGCAGCTGGCTAGAGGACGAGGTGGACCGCCTCAAGGCGGAGGCGTCCAAGGCGTTGGAGGCCGAACGGGCCCTTGCCGAAACTATCCAGCAACGCGATAAGCTGGCCGACGACAAGGGTCATCTCAAGGCGGAGATGAAGTGGCTGAAGATGCTGGTGACCCAGCTAGGGCATGCCCATCAGGCGGAGCTCCATCGCCGCAGGAGTCCGAGAAGGCGGCCATAGCCAAGGACGACGAGCTGAAAGCGGCCCTCTCCAAGGTCGCCGAGTTGGAGAAGGCGCTCGAGGAGCGTGACCGTGCCATCACCAGGGAGCGGCATGGTACGTTGCTCGAAGCGTAGCACCTGGACGAGACCTTCACCAGTAAGTGCTTCCTTTGAATTCTGCCAGGTTGGGAAACTGGCTTTATCTTGTTGTTGTTGATTTGTCTTGCTTTTCTTTGACAGTGCACTTCCCGAAGACGCACCGGCTGGCGAAAGAAGCCGTCCGCTTCCAACAGGATCCGTAGGGGGTCGTGGGCTCCGGGACTGATCTGCAGGTCACCTGGACTTTCCCGGAAATCATGGCCGCCGGTGAGTCTCGTGTGCGCATCTTGGGCGAGCAGATGTCGCGGATCTCCCAGGCCGGTGTAGGATGACGGCGGCCCTCTGGCCTAGCGTCCTGGCACCGAACAGCTTCTGCTAGCGCGGTGGCTGGAGGTGGGGCCGGAGCGGCTTCACGCATGGCGGGTTTCCACCGCTCGGGCTGGTGCTGAGATGGTACTCTGGTTCGTGATGTCTTGGCACCTGGATCTGGAGATGGATCGGCTGATGGACCAGCGAGCAGGCGCGGAGGCCCAGCTGCGGGCGGAGGCCGGACGCATTGCCGCCTGGGCCAGCTACATCGCCGGATTCGCCATCCATGACAAGTTCCAGCCAGAACGAACAGATGATGTTGGAGTCATTCCTACTGACTACTTTGGATTGCTTCTGAACAACCCGGTGGGCAGCTCCAAGGAGACAGACGTCTACGGAGATGACAACGCTGAGGTGGAAGAGATCGTTACCTCGGCGGACCCGGAGGCCACCAAGGGAGAGTCGGTGGCTGCGTGACCCGGCGCCGGAGATGCATGAGGGCAAAGCCGGCCTGTCTTTATATTTGTAAAAAATTCTGTTAGGTAGCAGGTCCACCCACCCATTGGCTTTTTTGGGTGTATGTAATGAACTCTGGCCTTGGGCCTGTTTGAATTGCGATGTAAATATTTCGTGAGTCTTTGCGCTTTTTGCCTTTGTTTGTTGAGCCGTTTTCTTGCTTGCTTCCTTTCTCCCCCCCCCCCGGTAGTCGAACGGCCAGGCTCTGGTCCGTGAAAAGGGCTTCGGCCATTGAAAATAGGTCCGCAATACTTAGGCTTTTCAAACGTTGAGCGCGAGCGAATCACCCACTAGGCCGGCTGGCGGCAATCCGAAGTAGCCGGTTGGCAAGCAGCCGGTCATGCGGCAAAGTTAAGGTGGCTGGGCCAGATCGGTCGACCCGGTGGCCCTGACTTAGAATTCGTAGCATGCTGGCGCTCTGGCCCTTGTTTCTTGTCGGCCACCAATCGAAGCCAGTTCTGTGGCGTAGGGTGAAGTGGAGGGCCGCGGCGACCTGAATACACCATTATTTGTGAAGGTAGGTGGCGGGTGGTGGCCGAGCCGGCCAACCCCCGAGGCCCCAGGTTGAAGCAAGCCAACCCGGAGGCGGGTGTTTTTAAGGCAATTGCATAAGTGCGTGAGAGACAATAATTTTGGTCAGAAAGGGCAACCCCCGAGCATCGTTCGGGGACCCCATAATTTTCATACGGTTACAAAAGGTAGTGATACATACGTGCACACAGCTAACTATAAAATGGGCGGAGGAGCTCTGCATTCCACGGCCAGGTCGTCTCTTTGCCGGTGGTGTCTCTCTTGCACTTGTTGGCATTACGGGCGTCAATGAGGTAGTACGTGTTGCGGTCACACACGGCTTTGCTGATGATGAAGGGGCCTTCCTACGGGGAGGATAACTTGTGCTTGCCGGCTTGCTGCTGGATGAGTCGGAGGATGAGGTCTCCCTCGTGGAACTCGAGGGGCTTGATCTTCTTGTTGTGGTAATGCCTCAGGCCTTGCTGATAGATGGCCGAGCGAATGAGTGCCAAGAGGCGTGCTTCTTCGAGTTGGTCAACACCATCTTTGCGGGCTTCCTTGGCTTCGGCTTCGGTGTACATCGCAACTCGCGGTGAGTCGAACTCGACATCGGTCAGGATGGCAGCTTCGGCTCCATAGACGAGGAAGAACGGGGTGAACCCGGTTGACCGGTTTGGCATTATGCGGAGACTCTAGAGGACGGCCGGCAACTCGTCGAGCCGTGGCTTGATGCCGGAGAGAATGAGGCTGTTGGCCCAGTCGACCTGGCCATTGGACTCTGGATGTGGTACGGAGGCCAAGTCGAGGCGGATGTCAAAGACGGAGCAATATTGCGCGAGCGCGCCCTTGGTGAAGTTGGTGTTGTTGTCCGTGATGATGCTGTTTGGGACGTTGTAGTGTACCGTGATATCCTTGATGAACTGGACGGCTGTTGGCCCGTCCAGCTTCTTGATTGGTCATGCTTCGATCCATTTGGTGAACTTGTCCACCGCCACCAGCAACTGTGTCATGCCTCCTCGAGCGGTCTTGAAAGGTCCCACCATATCGAGCCCCCTGACCATGAAGGGCCAGGTGATCGGTATGGTTCATAGGGCTGAAGCCGGTTGGTGGTTGTGCTTGCTGAAGCGCTGGCATCCCTCACATTTGAGGACTAGTGACTCGGCGTCTTGGAGGGCCGTGGGCCACTAAAAACCATGGCGGAAAGCCTTGGCCACCAAGGATCTCGAGGTGGCATGGTGCCCGCACTCGCCCTGATGTATTTCGAGGAGGATCTCTATCCCCATGTCTTGCTCAATGCAGCGCTGGAAGACGCCTGTTGTGCTGCGCTTGACGAGCTTGTTGTTGTTGATGCTGTAGGCGGACGCCTGGCACTGGATCTGTCGGGCTTCGGCCTCGTCCATGGGGAGAACCCCGTTCTCCAGGAACTCCGAGATGGGCATGGCCCACGACGGAGCCGACACTACGGCAAAGACGGCCAAGAGGGTGGTTCCGGGGCGGCAGCCCCCGGGTTGGGGACGACGGTGGCCGGGTCAGAAGAGGCAGCCCCCGGGGCCGGGTTCGAGTCGATGTCAGCCGGGTTGGGCACGCCAGCACCCGGGCTGGGTTCAGCAGTCCCCGGGATGTGTTGAGGTGTGGTCGGGTCGTCTGGGACGAAGATGGACTCGGAGTATGGAGACGGCTTGAAGGACGGCTTGCGCAGGTGCTCGAGGGAGACACCGGGCCGGATGGCCCGCCGGGAAGAGCTGACTTGGCTAGTGCATTGGCGGCTTCATTGTCTATGCGCGGGACGTGGAGCAATTCACAGCCGGATAGCTGCTGGGCGAGGAAGCGGTAGCTGGCCAGTTGGCGTCGCGAGCGTCCCACTCGCTATAGCACTGCTACACCACCAGGTCCGAGTCATCATAGCATAGGATGCATCGGATGCCGAGTTCCTTGGCAAGCCGAAGGCCATGCACAAGGGCTTCGTACTCAGCGACGTTGTTGGAGGAGACGAAGTGGATTTGAAGTGCGTAGCGAAGCCGGTATCCCTTCGAGGAAGACAACATGATGCTAGATCCCAAGTTGGATCTCATCTTGGAGCCGTTGAAGTGCATGCACCAGTGTGTCGAATCCAGCAGTGGCGGTAGGTACTGGGTCTCGGTCCAATCGATGAGGAAGTCGGCCAGAGCTTGGGACTTGATCATGGTGCGGGGCTCGTAGAGGATGGTGTGGCCGGCTAGCTCGATCGCCCACTTGGCAACCCAGATGGAGGCATCCCAGCAACCCATGATCTCGCCGATGGGGTCTTGTGCTGACAACGGTCACAACGTGCTCTTGGAAGTACTGCTTTAGCTTCTTGGTGGTGAAGTACACGCCATAACACATCTTTTGGTAGTGCGGGTAGTTTTTCTTGGAGGCGGAAAGCACCTCGCTTAGGTAGTAGACCAAGCATTGGACGGGCTGGATCTTGCCCTTCTCTGGTCGCTCCACCACCATCACCGTGCTGACCGACTGCGAGGTGGCGGCTATGTCGAGCAACAATGGCTCCTTCTCGGTTGTCGCGGCCAGGATGAGTGCGGTGGAGAGCATGCGCTTGAGGTCCCGGAAAGCTTCGTTCGCCTGGTCGCTCCACTCGAACGGCGTCGTCTTCTTCATCAGCTGATATACGACCAGGGCCCTCTCGCCCAGCCGGCTGAGAAACCGGCTGACCAAGGACAAGCAGCCGGTGAACTTCTGGACATCGTGCAGCCGAGCCGGCTGGCGCATGCACTCGATGGCCTTGATCTTCTCCGGGTTTGCATCAATGCCGCTCTTTGAGACAAGGAAGCCGAGTAGCTTTCCGGCCGGCACGCCAAAAACGCACTTCTCCGGGTTGGGCTTGACCTGGTACTCGTGCAGGTGGGCAAAGGTTTCCTACAGGTCGTCGAGGAGCATGGGGTGCTACTTGGTCTTCACCACAATGTCGTCTACGTAGACGTGGATATTGCAGCCGAGTTGCCGCAGCAGGCATTTCTGTATGTAGTGCTGGAAGGTGGCGCCGGCATTCTTCAAGCCGAACGACATGGTGATGTAGAATTATGCCCCGAACGGCGTGATGGAGGACGTCTTTAGGGCGTCGGCAGGGTACAACTTTATCTGGTGATAGCCAGAGTAAGCATCAAGGAAGGACAGGAGCTCACAGCCGGCGGTGGAGTCGATGACTTGGTCGATCCGCGGGAGGGCGAACGGATCCTTGGGGCAGGCCTTGTTCAGGCTAGTATAGTCGATACACATGCGCCAGGTCTTGTTCTTCTTCAGGACGAGGACTGGGTTGTCCAGCCACTCGGGGTGGAACACTTCGATGATGAAGCCGGCCTCCAAAATCTTGGCGACCTCTTCACCGATGGTTCTTCTCTTCTCTTCAAAAAAACATCGTAGGGGTTGACGGAAAGGCTTGGTGTCCTTGCGGATGTGGAGTTTGTGCTCGGCGTACTTCCTCAGAACACCTGGCATGTCCTTTGGGGTCCATGCAAAGATATCTCGATTCTCATGGAGGAAGTCGAAGAGCTCGCCATCCTATTTGCTGTCGAGGCGGGTGCCCACAACGACGTACTTGCTGCAACTGGGGTCTTCCGGGTTCAGCTTGACTCTCTTGGTCTCCTTCGAGGGCTAGAACGAGGCTTCATCGGCCGGCTTCTTGGCCGAATCCGGCATGGTTGGGACCTCGTTGGCCAGCGCGACAATCCAATCAAGCTAGCACCGCTTCTCGGCTATGACCAGCGAATCGGCCAGTCTGGCACCGGCTTGGGAGCACTCCAGGTACTCGCGGTAATCGCCGGTGATGGTGATGAGGCCCTTCGGACCCGGTAGCTTCATCTTCAGGTAAGCATAGTGAGGGACCGCCAAGAACTTGGCGAGCGCGGGCTGGCCCAGCAGTGTGTGTTACGTGTTGGACAGGTCCACCACTTCGAACTAGAGCGGCTCGCGTTGGAAGTGGTTGCAGGTGCCAAATAGGACGTCAAGCCGGATCCGGCCGATCGGGGAGCAGGAGAGGCCGGGCACGATGCCTTGGAAGACCGTCCGGGTCGGCTCCAAGTCTTTGGCCTTGAGGCCGAGCTTGGTCATGGTGTCGTGGTAGAGGATGTTGATGTTGCTACCGCCGTCGATGAGGACCCGGGATAACTTGCACATGCGCCGAGACTCGACAATAGTGGGGTAGAGGACGAGGTCGTAGCCTCCCGGGTTAGGCATGATGGTCGGGTGGTCCTCCCGGCCCCGGGTGACCGGGCGATCCGATCAATGCATGTAGTCCGGCTTGGCCGAGACGGCAGTGTTCGCTACTCTTGTCGTCACCGAGGCTGGTGAAGACAACATAGGTCGCATTCTGGGTGGGATAGACGTCATCAAGCATCGCGCCATTAGCCGAAGGCGCAGGAGGAGGCAGGGGAGGAGGAGGAGCCGCCCCAAAGGCCGGAGCCAGAGGAGGCGGGATGTCGCCCCTCATGATGCGCTTGGTGATGGCGCAGTTGCAGAGCATGTGAGTGGCTGTCCACGCGCCACTTTGGTGCTTGCAGGGGGCGTCGAGCATCTGCTCGAAGCTCATGGCGGGCTGCCATGTCGTCTTGCCGGTTTGCTGGCGCTTGGCAGTCGGCTCGTCCGCGGGAGCCTGCTCGGCGGTCGTGACGAGGCGGTTGTTGTAGCGCTGGGCTGGCTGATCATCTTTGCACTTGTTGTTCTGCTGGTTGTGCTGCTGCCAGCTGTTTTCGCCAGCCAGCTTGGGAGGGCGAGCTGGCTTGGCCTTGCCAGCTTCGTCCAGCGCCACCTGGATCTTTATGGCGGAGTCGGCATTGGCGACTTGTCCGCCGTCACCATGAGCACGGCCATGGTGGTCGGCTCGGAGCGCAGGAGCTTGTGCTTGAGGAGGATGCCGTATCAGCACCCGTTGATGAAGTATTGGATGGCCTGAACCTCATGGACGCCCTCGGAGCTATTTCGGATCTCGGTCCAGCGTGCGAGGTACTCGCAGCCGGTTTCTATCAGCCCTTGCACGCACATGATGAGCTGTCTGGGGCGACCGGGTCGCTTGTAGGTGCCGGTGAAGTTGCGCACAAAGGCTTGCTCAAAGTCGACCCACGAGTTGATGCTGCCAGCCGGCAGGCTGTTCAACCACGTGTGGGCCGAGCCCTGGGGCATGTGCGGAGCAGAGTGCACGGCGAGGCGGCGATTCCCGCCCGCAATGCCGATGGCGGTGGTGTAGTCGATGACCCAGTCCTCCAGCTTGACGGTGTCGTTGTACCTGGGGGTGTCACAGGGAAGCATGAACCCTTTTGTGAAGAGCTCATCCCGGATGCGTGGACCGAAACAATCCGGCCCAACTGCATTGTTCTCCTCCAGCTCCAAGGAGAGATCGAGCTGGTCGAGGAGGTGGCGAGTGTCAGCATTGTTGATGGCGCGCGGGCCCAGCTGGCTAGCGACCGCGCCACGGGGGACCGGGTCAGCCGAGGCCGGGCGACGGTTGGGTCTTGATGAAGGGTTGTGCTGGTGATGATCTTCTGGAGCCGGCTCATCGGCCAAGGCACCGGCAGTCGTCAGAGCACGGTTGCGCCAGGTCCGGATGCGACCGGAGTGGGCCTCACCGTGTGGCGAGGACACCGTGTTCCGTTGTTCCTCGGGGCCGTTGGCATGGAATGAGCCGGATCCCACGGGCTTGTTGAGCTGGTTGAGGCGGTCCTGCTGTGTGTTGGCCATGTTGAGGAGGTCGCTCACCCGCTTCAGGCGGTCCTTCAGCTCCTCGCCCTAGAGCTGGTCCAAGTCGGCTGCGGCCGCCTAGGCGTCACACATGTTCTTCGGAGGGGTTTCGTAGACGAGGGGATCACGCCAAGGGCATGGCCGATGGCGCCACCCTGGGTCCGCACATCGACGACCCGGCTTGGCTCGGCAGCGATAGGCGTGAATCCGTAGGAGGCCTCACGCTCCTCCTGGGCGGAGTCCAGGCGGCGCTGCGTGGCGGCAAGCGTCTCGGTTAGATCCAGCAGGCGCTAGCGATCCTTATCCAGCCGGGCCTGGACCTCGGCGGTGTTGGAGGCATCCACGTCGGTGGTGATGGGGATGCAGGGACTCTGCATCGTGGCGCGCAGCGGGTCCGGCGTGCGGGCGCGGTCCGCTGCGGCCCTGACTTCGGCGACCTTCCTAGCCGCGCTGGATGAAGAGGTGTCGACGTCGGTGGCGAACACCTTCAGCCGAACGTAGAGTTCCATCGCCCCTGCAGAAGCACCGTCGCGGAGGGGAATGGGGTAGTCGATGATGTCGAGCACCCCGCTGGGGTACTCATCGACTGCGGACGCATCGGAGATGTGCAGCGCGGCGAAGGAGGCGGCGAGTATGTCGATGACATCGTCCGCCAGCGAGACTGGCTCGTTGGTGTCTGTGGAGAGCCCCATCTGGAACGTGACTCCAGCCTGGACCTCGAGCTGCCCTATGGTGGGCGCCAACTGTCGTGGTGGGAACACTGTAGATGCCAAAGGATGGCTAAAGAGAGGAGGCGGCTCGAGGGCACCGGTGGGCTCCAGCGGCGGGGTTTGAATGAGCGAGCGCGGGACGCAAGACATACCCAGGTTCAGGGCTCTCCGGAGAGATAACACCCCTAGTCTTGCCGAGGTTGGTTTATATGTCATAGTACAGAGTTGCTCCTGGAGCTGTTTGGGGAAGCAGGAGGACAGGCCAAGGCTTAGGCTGCTCCTTCTTACTTGCTGGTGTGTGAGTGAGTGTGTTCTACTGATGATCTGATCGCCCCATGCATGGAGGCCTCCTGGGGGGTTTTATAGGTCAATCCCTCAGGGATACATTGGTAAAGTTAAAAGGTCGTGGGGCTGGGTTGTCATTGTCCGGGGAGCCGGCGCTGGGACCAGCCGGGTGTCAGGGCTTGCCGGGTTCGCCGGGCCTGGGCCCCATGTACCAAGGGGCACTACTCGCCGTCTTGTCGAGCATCACGGAGTGGCCGGGTCGAGTCAACTACAGTGGCACTTCGCCTAGTCGCTGTCTGCTGGCATCAACAGTGATGTTAGGTGTACTGTAGCCACACTGGCCTCGGTCAACAGGGTTGGTGGAGCACTGTTGCCATGCCTCTGTCGGTCAGAGGCGTTGGTGGGGTACTATTGCCTTACTCATCTCTGACCATAGACTCGTCCCATTGTACGTTTGAGATGGGACGGGCGATGACCCATAGCCGGGTTGAGGAACACACCCCGGGGCAGCTAGGTTGCTGGGGAAGTCTTGTTGCACCGGGTCCCGCCGACTTGTGCTAGTCGGCAGGGCCGGGTTGCTGTCTTGATCGTGTTGAAGAGTTTGGCCGGGTTGCCGGACCCGCCCGAGTGGGAGCCAGACTGATGGGCGATGCTGGCCCCGATGTTTTGAAAAAGATCCGAGTACCGTTGCCTGCCCGGGGCTCATCCCCCCAACAAATGGCAGAAGGGTGAGAGTGCGTATAATCCACGGACTCAACATTAGTAATAAAGAACTCACATACTTATTGCAAAAATATATTAGTCATCGAAACGAAGTACTATGCGCATGCTCCTAGGGGGATAGATTGGTAGGAAAAGACCATCGCTCGTCCCCGACCGCCACTCATAAGGAAGACAATCAATAAATACTTCATACTCCAACTTCGTTACATAACGGTTCACCATACGTGCATGCTACGGGAATCACAAACCTCAACACAAGTATTTCTCAAATTCACAATTATTCCACTAGCATTACTCTAATATCACCATCTTCACATCTCAACACGATCATAAAGAATCAAACTTCACTAGTAGAAAAGGGAGCTATATTACCGGTTCGTAGGGGCCTTTAGTGCCGGTTTGGAAACCGGCACTAAAGTATGGGGACTAAAGGTCCCCCTTTAGTCCCGATTCTGCATGAACCGACTCTAAAGGGCCACCACGTGGCAGGATCCAGGGTCGGGGGAGGGGAGACCTTTAGTACCGGTTTGTACCACCAACCGGTACTAAAAGTTTAGGGCTTTTGGTATTATTACTTGTTTTCCCTTTTTTTTTGTGTTTTCCATTTAATTTAGAGATTGTTTTCCATTTATTTTCCCTTTCATAAATTATATAATAACTCATCGTCATCATCATATTAATATATAAACTCTTGCATCTCATATCATCACCAACAACAACACTAGCTAATAATCATCATACATATATATAGTCATTACCACTATTTTTATCATCATTATGTAATCACCACCAACAGTAGCTTAAAGAAGAAACATTTACTTGTACAAAAAGCAAAGATATCATCGAGTTCAACATGGTCATGAGATTATTATAAGCGTTCATAACTAAGACCACAAAAGCAAATCACTAATAATTAAGTTCAGGACAAAGAATACAGACATGAGACGAAAATTACTAATAGCAGGAACTAGCTAATCACTCCTGCTGCTCTCTCTCGGGTAAAATGGCATAGAACATGTGTAGCTCTCCTGATTCCTCATATTGGAGCATCCAGATGAAATTGTCTCCTAATCATGGGTTGCGCTTATGATTGCTGCCCCCTAGTACTTCTCAGTGATCATTCACAATTTTGCTCCGGTCTTTCACTATTAAGCATTCCTCGGTTTTAAAAATCCTGAATGCACCCATGTGCAATGTAGGATGTCTTGGCCGTAAGCTAACCATTGACATGCAACCATTACTCGAGATCCACCGAGGCACAACTATCATTGGGAGTCCCTGTTGAAGAACATCGTATAGTAACATACTTAGCAATGAAGTTTAGATTAAAAAACAATGTATGCAAAAGATACACTAAGGACAAATAGTAAAAATCTTACCATCTTTCGTAAATAGATGTGACCGTAGTTCAATATGAACACTATTGGTTGCATGTTTTGAGTACTAAGATTTGCAAGTCTAGGAAAATAATTTCTCTAGACAGCATCAAGATCCTCAAGCCATGAAACATATTGACTTATCTCCTTGCAGTTTAGTTCAGCCCTGGGATAGTGGACGGTCATGTCTACCAAGCGCCGGACATGTTTGCTTGAATGGAAATAAGCTGTCAATAAAATTAGTTGTCAACTATTTTTGAAATGAACAATATCAAAGACATAAATATGGTTGAGGAACTCACATAATGGTAGAACTGAAGGCATCTGCACATCGACCCAGATATCGGTATTACCTTCAATATCGTCTTCCGGACAAATATCAAAGGTGATAACCATATCAGGCTCAAATGCATAAGCCTTGCATAGTGCTTGCCAAGTTTTGCATTCAAAATAGGTGTAGGTGTCTGCATTGTATAATTTTGCGTGGAAAGTATAACCATGCTCGGTCTTGAAGTAATCTCTCTTTACCTCCATAGTTTTCATTGCACTGAAACCTATCTTATCCAAGACAAAAATTCTTGCATGGCAGGGGATACGCTAGTAGAATAGTAAAAATTAAAATTATAAGTTGAAGCAAATGAACCATAAGCTTAATTACGAAAAATACTTGTTGTTGTGACTTACTACAGTCACTTCGAAGGTCTCATCCAGCTTGATGCTGAAGCGCCTACCATCAACTAGGAAATTTCTGTCACACGTGCCACGCTTGTCTTCGCAGCACTCGTGCATAACAAAATCATTCTCGTCATCAGACATTTCCTATGTTCATATATAGTTGAAACATTAATTGATATAAACACTTACTAGTAGTTCTATTAATTCAACTAGCTAGTTCTATTAATTCAACTAGTTCTATTAATTCAACTAAGCACTTACTAAAAATAAACTAGTCTATTAAGCTTCTTACTAAAATGTCATATATAGTAAACTTTTAAATCTTTTAATTAATTAGATCAACTAGTTCTATAGTAAAGTTTTAATTAATTATTAGATCATCAAATCTCATATATATACCTAAATTTATATAGCTCATTCATCTAACATTTGACATTAATATATCTACATTATTTTCTATCTAATTCGTCTATGACATTAATATCTAACATTTCTATATAATCATCTAAAAATTGACATTAATCCAATATTTATATAAACTAAAAGTATAACAAATTAAAAAATAGAAAAAAGAAAAATATTTACTGCGGGGCGACGTCCGGCGATGCGAGGCGACGGGGGTGGCGACGTACGTGGACGGGTCAGGCGCGTGCGACGGTCGAGGGCGGCGACGGGGAATGGGGACGTACGATGGCGACGGCGATGGGGATGGGGACGTACGGCAAGGGACGCATGCGACAGGGGCGGTGACAGGGCGACGGGCACGGCGACAGGGCGACGGGCACGGCGATGTGGTGACAGGGTGACGGGGACGGGCGCAGCGGGGGCGGCGACGAGGCGACGGGCGCGGCAGCGACGGGGATGGGTGCGACGACGAAGAAGCTAATGAGAAGAAAACTAACTGAAATTTTTGTAAGTGCTATATATATAGGAGAGGCCTTTAGTACCGGTTGGTGCCACCAACCGGTACTAAAGGTCAAATTTTGCCAGGCCAAATGGCGGGAAGCGACCACCTTTAGTACCGATTTGTGGCTCTAACCGGTACTAAAAACCACCCTTTAGTACCGGTTGGAGCCATGAACTGGTACTAAAGGCCTGCGCTGGCACAGATCCTGTGCGGCAAGTTTAGTCCCACCTTACTAGCCGAGAGGCGTCCGTACTGGTTTATAAGCCCCAGTGCGGTAGCTCTCTCGAGCTCCTCTCTTTAGCAGGCTTTCAGGCCTAACTTTGCCGCGCTGCCCTGTGGGTCTGCTCGGCTTTATGGGCCTGTTTCCAGGACCAAAGCCAGGCAGGTCCACTAGGTAGCGTGCAAAGTTTTTGTTTATGTTGTTTTTTCTCTTTATTTATTTTCTTTTATTTATTTCTGAGTTGTTTTATGCTGTATTTAGAGTTTCTTTGTGAATATTTTTTCTTTAGGTACAAAAAAAATAATATTCTTTTATTTATTTCTGAGTATTTTTATACTGTATTTAGAGTTTCTTTGTGAATATTTTTGCTTTAGGTAAAAAAACCGTCTGAAACCCTAATACTTCGAAAGAGATGGTCCAGTTTGTACACAAAGTGCATCCAGTTTTTGCCGTAACCCTCTCTACTTTTTTGCACATGCTATGTCGGTGAAATGATGATACCATGCCAAGTTTCAAGCTTTTCAGAGTTCATTTGTAGTGTTTTTCAATTTCAGGGTCATTTAGCTCAAAACAAATCTGTAAATGCATGAAAACAGCAAATTATGTCAGAAAGGGTTTAAAGTTGATGACGTGGCTTTGAATGGTGCATACTGAACGCAAAAAAAATTCTGGAGTTGTAATAACTTTAAGAAAATGAAGTGCCTGTGTAACAGATGAGTTTTCGTCCGAAACCCTGATACTTTGAAAGAGATTGTGTAGTTTGTACACGAAGTGCATCCAATTTTTGTCGTAACCCTCTCTACTTTTTCGCACATGCTATGTGGGTGAAATGATGATACCATGCCAAGTTTCAACCATTTCAGAGTTCATTTGTAGTGCTTTTCAATTTCAAGGTCATTTAGCTCAAAACAAATCTGTAAATGCATAAAAAATAGCGAATAATGTCAGAAAGGGTTGAAAGTTGATGACGTGGCTTTGAATGGTGCATATTGAACGCCAAAAAATATACATCAAAAATACATTGATCATCAATGATCTTTTTGTGTAGAATCTAAATTGTTAATAGGAATCTTCCCCGATTTAAGAACCGACGAAGATTCCTATTGCGGCCACAGATCCTACACATAGAGTTCACTGTAGACCAAGTGGTTGGGATAGTTTGAGAAGTAACATATTTAAGGTGGTAAAAACCCTGTTAGCCGAGTGAGGTGGGACTAAAAAACCGCTGCAACTAAAAAACTTTAGTACCGGTTTGTGGCATGAACCGGTACTAAATGTGCTGGTGGGGCCCCAGCCTGCCAACAGCCTGCCATAGCCTTTTTAGTGCCGGTTCGTGGCATGAACCGGTACTAAAGGTTCGCCATGAACCCGTACTAATGAGCGACACCCCCTAGCCGTTTGAACCGGCACTAATGTGACCATTAGTGTCGGTTCATCTACAAACCGGGACTAATGTGTTGAACATTAGACCCTTTTTCTACTAGTGCTTCTCGTAATATTCAATGCACTTTATATGAAAGTTTTTTATTATATCCCTCTTGGATGCTTATCATCTTAGGACTAAATTCATAACCTAAGAAAATTACCATACTATTTAAGACTCTCAAAATAACATAAGTGAAGTATGAGATTTCATCTATTTCTTTAAAATAAAACCACTGTCGTGCTCTAAAAAGATATAAGTGAAGCACTAGAGCAAACGACAAACTACTCCAAAAGATATAAGTGAAGATCAATGCGTAGTTGAATAATTGTATAACTATGTGAAGACTCTAACATTTAAGAATTTCAGATCTTGGGATATTATTCAAACAGCAAGCAAAACAAAATAAAATAAAATGACATTGCAAGGATAGCACATATCATGTGAAGAAGCAAAAACTTAGGCTCAACCAAAATTGACTGATAGTTGTTGAAGAAGAAAGGTTGGATGCCAACCGGGGCATCCCCAAGCTTAGATGCTTGAGACTTCTTTAAATATTAATTAGGGATGCCTTGGGCATCCCCAAGCTTGAGCTTTTGTGTCTCCTTAGTTCCTCTGATATCACAGTTTCCCTAAATCTTAAAAACTTCATCCACACAAAACTACACAAGAACTCGTAAGATAAGATAGTATAAACCAATGCAAAACCTTATCATTCTCTATTGTAGAAAATCACTAAAATTATTATTTGATATTGCCTACTAAATGCCTCTGCAAATTTAACACTCCTATCCTCAAATAAAATCAGTAAACAAGCAAACAAATGCAAACAATGCAAACATAACGGCAATATGTCTAAACAGGACTGTCTGTAAGGAATGCAAGAGGAATCATACTTTCCGAACTCCAAAAATTCTGAAAATTACCACACTGTAGAATTTTTTTGTTACTCATTGTGTCAAAATATCAAGATTTAATCATGTTCTGACTATTCACCAATATTCAAAACATAACAGAAAACTTACTGATTTCAAAACAGCAACATATAGACTTCTAAAATAAGCATGGTAAAGACTATACTTGACTTTTTATTGAACTAAAAGATATAAAAAGTGTGTCTGAATAGAAGAAACAAATATAAAATAAAATAAAATGATGCTCCTAGCAAAACACATATCATGTGGTGAATAAAAATATAGCTCGAAGTAAAGTTACCGATGAACGAAGACGAAAGAGGGGACGCCATCCGGGGCATCCCCAAGCTTAGATGCTTGGTTGTCCTTGAATATTACCTTGGGGTGCCTTGGGCATCCCCAAGCTTAGTCTCTTGCCACTCCTTATTCCATAGTCCCTCAAAACTTTACCCAAAACTTCGAACTTCACAACACAAAACTCAACAGAAAATCTTATGAGCTCCGTTAGTATAAGAAAATAAATCACCACTTAGGTACTGTTGTGAACTCATTCTACATTCATATTGGTGTTATATCTACTATATTCCAACTTTTCCATGGTTCATACCCTCTGATACTACTCATAGATTCATCAAAATAAGCAAACAACACATAGAAAATATAATCTGTCAAAACGAGACTAGTCTGTAGTAATCTGGAAACTTTACATACTTCTGTAACTCAAAAAATTCTGAAAAATTAGGACAATCTAGAAATTTGTATATCAATCTTGTGTAAAAAAATACAGATCAAAAACGTTCTAGTGAATTTTCAAATTTCCTGGACTGAGCGCAAAAGTTTTTGTTTTTTCACAGAATCAAGTCAACTATCATCCACACTATCCCAAAGGCTTTACTTGGCACTTTATTAAAACAAAAGCTATAAAACATGATTAATACAGTAGCATAATCATGTGGACACACAAAAACAGTAGGTGTAAATGTTGGGTTGTCTCCCAACAAGCGCTTTTCTTTAATGCCTTTTTAGCTAGGCATGATGATTTCAATGATGGTCACATAAAAGATAAGAATTGAAACATAATGGGAGCATCATGAAGCATATGACTGACACATTTAATTCTAACCCACTTTCTATGCATAGGGATTTTGTGAGAAAACAACTTATGGGGACAAGAATCAACTAGCATAGGAAAGCAAAACAAGCATAACTTAAGATTTCCAACACATAGAGAGGAAACTTGATATTATTGCAATTCTTACAAGCATATATTCCACCCTCATAATAATTTTCAGTAGCATCATGAATGAATTCAACAATATAACCATCACATAAATCATTCTTTTCATGATCTACAAGCATAGAAATTTTACTACTCACCACATAAGCAAATTTATTCTCAAGAATAGTAGTGGGAGCAAACTCAACAAAGTAACTATCACATGAGGATAATTCAATTGAAAAATAAAATCATGATGACAAGTTTCATGGTTATCATTATTCTTTATAGCATACATGTCATCACAATAATCATCATATATAGCAACTTTGTTCTCATAATCAATTGGAACCTCTTCCGAAATAGTGGATTCATCACTAAATAAAGTCATGACCTCTCCAAATCCACTTTTTTATAGAAAGACTGTAAGGGAACCCCCTACAGTTTAATTGGTGCAACAAATCCAAATTGCAAGTAGCATACCTTGAACCTGCGTGGGTGGGAAGGCATCAGCCCCTTCCCACCACTAGGCTATGCCTTAGTCTGCCTCCAAATCCACTTTCATAATTATCACAATAACATTAAACACCCTCCAAAATAGTGAGATCATTACTTCCTAAAGTTGACACTCTTCCAAACCCACTTTCCTCAATATAATCATCATAGATAGGAGGCATGCTTTCATCATAATAAATATTCTCATCAAAACATGGGGGACTAAAAATATCATATTCATCAAACATAGCATCCCCAAGCTTGTAGCTTTTCATATCATTAGCATCATGGATATCCAAAGAACTCATGATAACAACATTTCAATCATGCTCAGCATACAAAGATTTGGTGCCAAACATTTTATAGACTTCTTCTTCTAACACTTGAGCACAATTTTCCTTTCTATCATTTTCACGAAAGACATTAAAAAGATGAAGCATATGAGGCAACCTCAATTCCATTTCTTGTAGTTTTCATTTATAGACTAAACTTTTAATAAAACAAGAAACAAAAAGATTCGAATGCAAGATCTAAAGATATACCTTCAAGCACTAACCTTCCAGCAACGGCGCCAGAAAAGAGCTTGATGTCTACTATGCAACTTTATCCTGATAGACATTGTTGGGCCTCCAAGTGCAGAGTTTTGTAGGACCCTAGCAAATTTCCCTCAAGTGGATGACCTAAGGTTTATCAATCCATGGGAGGTGTAGGATGAATATGTATCTCTCCAACAACCCTACAACCAAATAACAAAGAGTCTCTTGTGTCCAACACAAAATACAAAAATTGTATAGGTGCAGTAGTTAGGCAAAGAGATGGTGATACAAGTGCAATATGGATGGTAGATATAAGTTTTTGTAATCTGAAATTATAAAAACAGCAAGGTAACTAGTAACAAAAGTGAGCGAAATGGTATTGCAATGCTTGGAAACATGGCCTAGGGTTCATACTTTCACTAGTGCAAGTTCTCTCAACAATGATAACATAATTAGATTATATAACAATCCCTCAACATGCAACAAAGAGTCACTCCAAAGTCACTAATAGCGGAGAACAAACGAAGAGATTATTGTAGGGTACAAAACCACCTCAAAGTTATTGTTTTCGATCAATCCATTGGGCTATTCCTATAAGTCTCACAAACATCCCTAGAGTGCGTAGTAAAATAACACCTTAAGACACGCATCAACCAAAACCCTAATGTCACCTAGATACTCCAACGTCACTGCAAGTATCCGTGGGTTTGATTATACGATATGGATCACACAATCTCAGATTCAACTATTCAAACCAACACAAAGAACTTCAAAGAGTGCCCCAAAGTCTCTACTAGAGAGTCAAGACGAAAACGTGTGCCAACCCCTATGCATAAGTTCACAAGGTCACTGAACCCACAAGTTGATCACCAAAACATACATCAAGTGGATCACGTGAATATCCCATTGTCACCATAGATAAGCACATGCAAGACATACATCAAGTGTTCTCGAATCCTTAAAGACTCAATCCGATAAGATAACTTCAAATGAAAAACTCAATCCATTACAAGAAGTTAGAGGGGGAGAAACATCATAAGATCCCACTATAATAGCAAAGCTTGCGATACATCAAGATCGTGCCATATCAAGAACACGAGAGAGAGAAAGAGAGAGAGAGAGAGAGAGAGAGAGAGAGAGAGAGATCAAACACATATCTACTGGTACATACCCTCAGCCCTGAGGGTCAACTACTCCCTCCTTATCATGGAGAGTGCTAGGATGATGAAGATGGCCACCGATGATGGATCTCCCCTCCGGCAGGGTGCCGGAATAGGGTCCCGATTGGTTTTTGGTGGCTACAGAGGCTTGTGGCGGCGGAACTCCTGATCATGGTTCTGTTCTGGAAGTTTTGGGGATATATAACAGGTGTTGGCGTCCGGAACAAGTCAGGGGGGTCCACGAGGCAGCCATGAGGTAGGGGGCGTGCCCTCTAGCCTCGTGGTGGCCTCGACACTCTTCTGGTCCATCTCCGATGCTCCGTGGGCTTCTTCTGGTCCAAAAATAATCTCCATAAATTTTCAGGTCTATTGGACTCCATTTGGTATTCCTTTTCTATAAAACTCAAAAGCAAGGGAAAAACATAAATTGGCACTAGGTTCTAGGTTAATAGGTTAGTCCCAAAAATCATATAAAATGGCAAATAAATGCATATAAAACATCCAAGATAGATAACATAATAGCATGGAACAATCAAAAATTATAGATATGTTGGAGACGTATCAAAAGGACACCTAAAGATTGAACCCAAAGCTAAGCACTTCTCCCATTGCGAGAAAAACCAATCTAGAGACTTGCAAAGATTTCAAATCATGCATATAAGAATTCAAAGAAGACTCAAATAATATTCATAGATAATCTAATCATAAAATCACAATTCATCAGATCTCAGCAAATTAACCGCAAAAGAGTATTACATTGAATAGATCTCCAAGAACATCGAGGAGAACATGGTATTGAGAATAAAAGAGAGAGAATAAGCCATCTAGCTACAAGCTATGGACCCGTAGGTCGTTGGTAAGCTACTCATGCTTCATCGGAAGGGCAATGGTGTTGATGTAGAAGCCCTCCGTGATCGAATCCCCCTCCGGCAGGACGCCAGAAAAGGCCCCTAGATGGTATCTCACAGGTACAGAAGGTTGCGGCGGTGGAAAAGTGTTTTCGCAGCTCCCCCTGATGGTTTTGGGGTATAAGAGTATATATGGGCGAAAGAATTAGGTCAGGTGACATCCGAGGGGCCCACAAGGTAGGGGCGCGCCCTACCCCCTGGGCGCGCCCTCCACCCTCATGGCTGCCTCGTTGCTTCTTCGACTTCATCTCCAAGTCTCCTGGTTTGCTTCTGGTCCAAGAAAGATCATCAAGAAAGATCATCGCGAAACTCTAAAGTAGCCAAAAAAAGGAAGCTGGCACTGGGCTCTAGGTTAATAGGTTAGTCTAAAAATAATATAAAATAGCATATTAATGCATATAAAAAATCCAAAACAGATAATATAATAGCATGGAACAATCAAAAATTATAGATACATTGGAGATGTATCAAGCATCCCCAAGCTTAATTCCTGCTCGTCCTCGAGTAGGTAAATGATAAAAACAGAATTTTTGATGTGGAATGCTACCTAACATATTTATCCATGTAGTTCTGTTTACTATGGCATGAATGTTCAGATCCGTAAGATTCGAAACAAAAGTTTAATATTGACATAAAAACAAAAATACAAGCATACTAATAAAGCAATCATGTCTTCTCAAAATAAGATGGCCAAAGAAAGATATCCCTACAAAATCATATAGTCTGGTTATGCTCAATCTTCATCACACAAAATATTTAAATCATGCACAACCCCGATGACAAGCCAAGCAATTGTTTCATACTTTTGATATTCTCAAACTTTTTCAACTTTCACACAATACATGAGCATGAGCCATGGATATAACACTATGGTGGAATTGCCATGCAACAGATGCACTAGAGCTATAAGTGTATGAAAGCTCAAAAGGAAACTAAGTGGGTGTGCATCCAACTCGCTTGCTCACAAAGAACCAGGGCAATTTGAGGAAGCCCATCATTAGAATATACAAGCCAAGTTCTATAATGAAAAATTCCCCCTAGTATATGAAAGTGACAACATAGGAGACTCTCTATCATGAAGATCACGGTGCTACATCGAAGCACAAGTGTGGTAAAAGGATAGTAACATTGTCCCTTCTCTCTATTTCTCTCATTTTTTATTTGAGCCTTTCTCTCTTTTTTATGGCCTCTCTTTTTTTGTCCGGAGTCTCATCTTGACTTGTGGGGGAATCATAGCCTCCATCATCCTGTTCTCACATGGGACAATGCTCTAATAATGAAGATCATCACACTTTTATTTACTTACAACTCAAGAATTACAACTCAATATTTAGAACAAAATATGACTCTATGTGAATGCCTCTGGTGGTGTACAAGGATGTGCAATGACTTAAGAGTGGCATGTATGAAAAAATTATGAACGATGGATTTGCCACAAATACAATGTCAACTACATGATCATGCAAAGCAATATGACAATGATGAAGCATGTCATAATAAACAGAACGATGGAAAGTTGCATGGCAATATATCTTGGAATGGCTATGGAAATGCCATAATAGGTAGGTATGGTGGCTGTTTTGAGGAAGGTATATGGTGGGTGTATGGTACCAGCAAGAGTTGCTTGGCACAAGAAAGGCTAACAATGGTGGAAGGGTGAGAGTTTGTATAATCCATAAACTCAACATTAGTCATAAAGAACTCACATACTTATTGCAAAAATCTATTAGTTATCGAAACGAAGTACTATGCGCATGATCCTAGGGGGTAGATTGGTAGGAAAAGACCATCACTTGTCCCCGGCTGCCACTCATAAGGAAGACAATCGAAAAATAAATCATGCTCTGGCTTCGTCACATAACGGTTCACCATACGTGCATGCTACAGGAATCACAAACTTTAGGACAAGTATCTCTTAAATTCACAACTACTCACTAGCATGACTCTAATATCACCATCTTCATATCTCAAAACAATCATAAACAATCAAACTTCTCATAGTATTCAATGCACTTAATATGAATTTTTTTTATTATATCCCTCTTGGATGCCTATCATACTAGGACTAAATTTATAACCAAAGAAAATAACCATGATGTTCTAGAAGACTCTCAAAATGATATAAGTGAAGCATGATAGTTCATCAATTTCTATAAAATAAAGCCATTGTCGTGCTCTAAAAATATATAAGTGAAGCACTAGAGCAATATTGCCTAGCTCAAAAGATATAAGTGAAGCACATAGAGTATTCTAATAAATCAGGATTCATGCGTGTCTCTCTCAAAAGGTGTTGTAACACCCACAATGCGGCTATATCTCCCACGTGTCGAAGCACGACTTAGAGGCATAACCGCATAGTGGTTTTGTCGCAAGAAGGGTCATCTTCACACAATCCCATGTAATGAACAAGAATGGGATAAAGAGAGTTGGCTTACAATCGCCACTTCACACAATACATAAATTAAGATCATACATCATTCAAAGTACACTCATAGACTGACTACGGTCAAGTTCAAATGAAAAGAAGACAACCCCAAATGCTAGATCCCCGATCGTCCCGACTGGGCTCCTCTACTGATCATTTGGAAACGATACATAGTAATGACCAAGGGCCTCATCAAATTCCCACTTCAGCTCAGTTGCGCCATCTGTGCCAGTATCCTCGGCACCTGCATCTGTTTTGGTAGAATCTGTGAGCCACGGGGACTCAGCAATCTCACACCCGCGAGATCAAGACTATTTAAGCTCATAGGTAGGTAAGGGGTAATATGGTGGAGCTGCAGCAAGCGCTAAGCAAATATGGTGGCTAACATACGCAAGTGAGAGCGAGAAGAGAAGCAACGCATCGGTCGAGAAACTAGAAGCGATCAAGAAGTGATCCTGAAACTACTTACGTCAAGCATTACTCAAACCGTGTTCACTTCCCGGACTCCGCCGAGAAGAGACCATCACGGCTACACACGCGGTTGATGCATTTTAATGAAGTCAAGTGTCAAGTTATCTACAACCGGACATTAACAAATTCCCATCTGCCTCATAACCGCGGGCACGGCTTTCGAAATATTATATACCCTGCAGGGGTGTCCCAACTCAGCCCATCATAAGCTCTCACGGTCAACGAAGGATAAACCTTCTCCCGGGAAGACCCGATCAGTCTCGGAATCCCGGTTCGCAAAACATTTCGACAATGGTAAAACAAGACCAGCAAAGCCGCCCGATGCACCGACAAATCCCGATAGGAGCTGCACATATCTCGTTCTCAGGGCACACCGGATGAGACATCCTACGAGTAAAACCAGCCATCAAGTTTCCCCGAGGTGGCCCCGCAGTCTACTCATTTCGGACCAACACTCGAAGGAGCACTTGCCCAGGGGGTTAAAATAAAGATGACCCTTGGGCTCGCGAAAACCCAAGGGAAAAGGGCTTAGGTGGCAAATGGTAAAACCAAGGTTGGGCCTTGCTGGAGGAGTTTATTCAAAGCGAACTATTAAGGGGGTCCCATAAATCACCCAACCGTGTAAGGAACGCAAAATCAAGGAACATAACACCGGTATGACGGAAACTAGGGCGGCAAGAGTGGAACAAGTCACCAGGCATATGGCCGAGCCTTCCACCCTTTACCAAGTATATAAGGTGCATTAATTTAAACAGGAGATATTGTGATATCCCAAAATATCCATGTTCCGACCAGGAACAAACTTCATCTTCACCTGCAACTAACAATGCTATAAGAGGGGCTAAGGAAAAGCGGTGACATAGCCAAACAACGGTTTGCTAGGACAGGATGGTTAGAGGTTTGACATGGCAATAGGGAGGCATGGTAAACAATGGCAGGTAGAGCTAACATAGCGATAGAGCGAGTACTAGCAAGCAAAGATAGAAGTGATATCGAAGGTATGGTCATCTTGCCTGCAAGGTTCTCAGAGTTGTCGAAGGCTTGATCCTCGTTAGCGTTCTCAACAGGTTCCTCGTGCACGTACTCGTCTCCCGGCTCTACCCAAAGCAAGAACACAAGCAAGGAACCACAATAAATCACGGTGCAATGCACAAACAACATGATGCAATACATGTCATGATATGCGAGATGTGATATGCAATGCTTATGCGTGCTTCGGAAGGAAAAATGATGAACAAGGCATCAACTTGGCAAACCAAGTATGCCGCTGGAAAGATGAGATGATTTCGGTTGAAATCGATATAAAGATCACCGGGAACGGATGCACGGTTTGCAAATGGCAAGCAAAACAAGAATGGCACAAAGCTGCGATTAACAGCACGATGCTACTTAGCATGCAACAAGAAACTATGCTACAGCACCCCAACATAAAAACAAAACATATGGCAGTGATCTACAGGAGATGCTTAACAAAAGAGGAACACTGAGCTACGGCTAAATCACATCATAACAGGTTCAAACAAGCATGGTGAAAGTGCAAAAAATATCAGGTTGGACATGGCATAAACAGCATCACGAAGCAATGTTCAGAGCAGGTTATCAACATGCTACAGGAACTTATAATAGCAAAATAAGGCATGGCATGAATCTACTCAAAGCATAGATCAAAAGTCCCTTACTGACCATAAGCCAAAAAGGATCAGAAAATATGATGGCACCCACGTAAACATAGCAAGTTTCGTTAACAGATTCAGCAAACAAAGCATGACATTGACATAATTATGAAGGCGCCTTCGTGAGCTCGATGCACTCACTACAGAGCATCTCATCATAAACTAAGTATACATCCATCAAGAAGACATGTCATAGAAGCTATACATGGCAAGAACAACATCATAGCATACACGGATCAACTACAACAACCTTGGCCAGATTGAATAACATGTAAACAATCTGCCAGGAAATATTTTGAAGCAAAAGTAGAGCACAAAAATGACATTCTAGGCTACTCCATAATTGCAACCAGGACCATGGATTGATTGAGCAAAACCATGTTTTCAAAACACCCTTACTGAAGTATCTCAAAATATGCATGGATCTCTCTGTAGCAACATGTTTACATGGCATCAAAATTACAGCAGAACAGGGACTAAAATCAGCATTATCACGAAGCCTAGTTTGCATGCTTGTGCTAGTCACCACATTGATCACAAAAATACATGGTAAGCACCTCTGTAAATAAGACATAGCCTAGTTCAAAACACCTTTAGGGATCAAGTTCATAGGATGCACACATCAATCATGGCAAAAATGACAAAAGAGCTCGTGCTGATAAGATTCTGAAACTAACATTATGAAGCCCTCTTCCAACAGCATTTCGGTCATCAAGATTAGCTCAAATGTAAATGATGCAATGGAATGTAATGATGTACTCTTCGAGGCGAACAAATCGGTATGCTACACGCCCAAAACGGAGCCACGGGTGCGAAGATGTGATGCGATGAAGATGCAACAAATTTAACACAGATTAGGAGTTAGACGAAAAAAAACCGGGGGGGGGGGGGGAGAAATCAACCGCTGGATCTGGATCTGGCTGCGCGCGTGGTTCGAGGTTCGATGGAGCGAGGCTTCCGGAGTCGGAGGCGGCCGGGGCGGCGGCCGGAGCGGCCGGAGGAGGATGAAGCCGGGGCGGCGGCTGCCGGAGTCGGGGAAGGACGGGGCCGGGCGGCCGGAGCCGTGGAGCGGAGGGCGCGGCTGAGCGCGGCCCGGAGATGGCCGGACGGCGACCCAAGCGGGCGAAACGGCCGCGGCGGCGGCGGACCGTGGAGCGGGCGGCGGCGGCGGAGCGCGGGGGCGCGGCCCGGGCGCGCGGGCCGGGAGGGCCCCGCCTGGGCCCGGTGGGCCGGCGGCGCGGGGGCGCAGCGATGGCCACGCGGCAGCTCCTGATTCGCCGGGGGGGCGCGGCGGCGGACGCGTCTGGCTCCATCCGTACGTGTCCGGCGGCGCGGAGAGGTGCAGGGCTAGGGTTAGGGTGGAAATGACCCGGGATTTCGGGGGAGGGGTGTTTTATAGGTAGAAGGAGCTAGGAGTGTCCAAATGTGGTGCGGTTTTTGCCCACAAGATCGTGATCCGACGACGGAGAGCATGGAAGTGACTTGGATGGGTTAATGGGCTGTTTTGGAGGGGTGTTGGGCTGCAACTCAAAAGAGGCCTTTGCGAGAGTGCGGTTAACCGTTGGAGTACCAAACGAGCTCCAAATGACCCGAAACTTGACAGGTGGTCTACCGGTGCTATACCAGGGCCACTTGGCAAGGCTCGGTCCATTCGGAGAATGTTCAACACCCGCACACGAAAAGAGACAAGAGGGGTGCGCCGGTGCATGTGGGAGTGTCGGATTGCGAAACGGACAACGGGGAAAATGCTCGGATGCATGAGACGAACACGTATGCAAAATGAAATGCACATGATGACATGATATGATATGTATGACATGAATAAAATGTAAAACAAAAGAAAAAACCCAACCACGGAGGGAATATCATATCACATAGCCGAAAATGGCAAGAGTTGGAGATACAAAGATGGAAAGTTACATCTGGGGTGTTACAACACTCCACCACTACAAGAGGATCTCGTCCCGAGATCTAGGACTGAAAGAACTCCGGATATTCGGAACGGAGGTGATCCTCGCGCTCCCAGGTGGCTTCTCGGTCGGAATGGTGTGACCACTTCACTTTCAGGAATTTGATTGACTTGTTGCGAGTCTTGCGCTCGGTTTCTTCGAGAATAGCAACGGGGTGCTCATGATAAGAGAGATCTTCTTGGAGGTCGATTTCTTCGAAGTTGATAGTGCGCTCAGGAGTCTTGAAGCACTTGCGAAGCTGTGACACGTGAAACACATCGTGCACGTTTGCAAAGTTGGATGGAAGCTCAAGTTGATAGGCGAGGTCGCCTCTTTTGCCAATGATCTTGAAAGGACCCACGTATCTAGGGGCAAGCTTCCCTTTGATACCGAAGCGACGAGTGCCTTTCATTGGAGAGACGCGGAGGTAGACATGGTCTTCGATTTCAAAAGCCAAGTCACGGTGCTTGCTATCATAGTAACTCTTTTGGCGCGATTGCGCGGCTTTGAGATTCTCACGAATGACTTTGCACATTTCTTCGGCTTCTGTGATCAAGTCGTTGCCAAGAAGTTGGCGTTCACCTGTCTCAGACCAGTTGAGAGGAGTACGGACACTTTCTGCCATAGAGAATTTCGAATGGGGCCTTGCCCGAACTCGCTTGGAAGCTGTTGTTGTAGGAGAACTCGGCATATGGAAGACAATCTTCCCACTTCATACCGAAAGAGATGACACAAGCCCTGAGCATATCTTCAAGGATTTGATTGACTCGCTCGACTTGGCCACTTGTTTGAGGATGGAAAGCTGTGCTGAAACGAATGTTGGTGCCCATGGCCGTCTGAAAGGAGTCCCAGAACTTAGAAGTGAAGATGCTTCCACGATCTGAAGATATCAATTGTGGAATGCCGTGCAAGGAGACAATTCTGGAGGTGTATAGCTCTGCCAGCTGAGCTGCTGTGATAGATTCTTTGATAGGAAGAAAATGAGCCACTTTGGTAAGCTTGTCAATGACAACGAAGATAGCATCATTTCCACGCTTGGACTTAGGAAAACCAGTCACGAAGTCCATCTCGATATGGTCAAACTTCCATTCCGGAATAGCAAGAGGTTGGAGGAGACCAGCTGGTCTTTGGTGTTCTGCTTTCACCCTTCTGCAGACATCACATTCATTCACGAATTGAGCAATCTCTCGCTTCATTCGAGTCCACCAATATGACTGCTTGAGGTCATGGTACATCTTTGTACTTCCAGGATGAATGGATAGGAGGGAATTGTGTGCCTCATTCATGATGACTTTTCTCAGATCACCTTTTGGAACCACAATTCGATCCTCGAAGAAAAGAGTATCTTTGTCATCCAAGCGATAGCACTTGTATTTGGGAATGCCCTTGTCAATACCACGTTTCACCTTCTTCACCATGGTATCCAGGAGTTGTGCCTCACGAATTTGATCTTCCAAAGTAGGAGAGACTATGAGGTTGGCAAGAAAGCCTTGAGGAACAACTTGAAGATTCAGCTTGCGGAAAGCCTCACAAAGATCCGGTTGAAACGGCTTGAGAATTAGACTGTTGCAATAAGCCTTTCTGCTCAGAGCATCTGCAATCACATTCGCCTTGCCAGGAGTATATTCAATACTCGGATTGTACTCTTGAATCATTTCGACCCATCGAGTTTGCCTGAGGTTAAGGTTGGGTTGAGTGAAGATATACTTGAGGCTCTTGTGATCGGTGAAAATGTCCACTTGCCTTCCCAATAAGAGATGTCTCCATGTTATCAATGCATGGACAACTGCCGCCAACTCAAGATCGTGAGTGGGGTAGTTCTTTTCGTTGGGCTTCAACTGACGAGAGGTATAGGCCACAACTTTTTTCTCTTGCATCAACACAGCACCGAGACCTTGAAGGGAAGCATCACAGAATACTTCGAATGGCTTGGATTCATCAGGAGGAGTCAAAACAGGAGCTGTGACTAGCTTCTCTTTGAGGGTGTTGAAAGCGACGTCACACTCAGGCGTCCAGACATACTTGACATGCTTCTGGAGGAGGTTGGAAAGAGGCTTTGCAATCTTAGAGAAGTTCTCAACGAATCTTCGGCAATAGCTTGCAAGACCAAGAAAACTGCGGAGCTGTTTGACATTCTGAGGAGGTTCCCAATTCAGAACTGCAGAAACCTTCGCGGGATTAACAGCAATGCCCTTGGCAGAGATGATATGACCAAGATAAAGAACTTCATCAAGCCAGAACTCACATTTGGAAAACTTCGCATAGAATTGATGCTCTCTGAGCTTGTCGAGCACCAATCGCAAATGTTTGGCATGATCCTGCTTATTCTTGGAGAAGACCAAAATATCATCGAGATACACCAGAACGAATTCATTGGTGTAGGGGTTGAAGATAAAGTTCATCATGCGAGAGAACGTTGGAGGAGCATTGACAAGGCCGAAAGACATGACAGTATATTCATAAGAACCATAGCTTGTTCTGAATGCTGTCTTGGGAATATCTTGTTCACGAATGCGAATCTGATGATAACCCATACGAAGGTCAAGCTTGGAGAAGACTTTAGCACCTTTGAGTTGCTCGAAAAGCTCATTGATGTTGGGAAGTGGATACTTGTTCTTGATTGTCTTCTTGTTCAATGGACGGTAATCGACGCAAAGTCGGTCCGTGCCATCCTTCTTCTGGACAAAAAGAACTCCACAACCCCATGGGGAAGAACTCGGTCTGATCAAACCCAGACGCTCTTGTTCATCGAGCTGCTTCTTCAATTCCTTCTGCTCCTTGGGTCCAAGCTTGTAAGGACGCTTGCAAACAGGTTCTGTTCCAGGCTCAAGATCAATAACAAATTCGACTGGCCGATGAGGAGGCATACCCGGAAGCTCTTCTGGAAAGACATCTTGGTACTCACAAACAACTGGAATTTGAGAAATAGCATCCAGCTCGCCCTTCTCATTGAGACAAAACAACCGAATGGTTTCATCACGAGCGGCATAGATGATAACATCCTCAGAAGGGTGTGTCAATTGAATTTGCCTGGCAGCACAATCAAGCTAAGCCTTGTGCTTAGAAAGCCAGTCCATCCCGAGAATTAGATCAATATCAGAGTCGCCAAGAACAATTGGAGAAGACAGAAATTTATAGTCACCGATCTTAATAGAAACATCAGGAGCAACTAAACTGGAAGTCATAACTCTTCCCGGAGAAACAACTTGCTTGACTTTTGACAAGACCTCTGTGCCCACATTGTGCTCGGATGCAAATGGGTATGACATGAAAGAATGCGATGCACCACTATCAAATAAGATTTTTGCAGGAATATCATTAACTGAGAGATTACCCATGATCACATCTGAAGAATCCTCTGCCTGAGTTGCATTCATCATGTTCACCTTTGCAAACTTGGAATTATGTTTGACCACTGCATTGCTTGAAGATCTCATAGGAGGAGGAGGAGGAAGGCGCCTTTGATTGAAGCATTTGTTCACGTAGTGAACTTTCTGCTGGCACTTGTTGCAAGTCACTTCTAAGAGCGGACGATGATAAGGAGCATTTGGCCTTGGAGCTTGAGGCTGAGACTTGTTCTGATAGCTTGGGTTGGGTGGGTGGGAAGATCCATGACCACCTGAGTTCTTCTGCTGGTAAGGCTGACGAAACGGAGGAGGAGGAAGATAGAACTTCTGCTGCTTAGCTGCCACTTGTGAGGATGAAGAAGATTGCACTGCATCCCGGATTCTCTTCTTAGAAGCCTCACACTTGAGCTGGGCACCTTCTTGCTTGAGTGCCATATTGTAGAATTGATCAAACTAAGTAGGCTCAACAAGAACGAGAGCTAACTGCAGATCCTCTCTAAGGCCACCTCTGAATTGATAGATCATACTCTTCTCATCGGGAACATCTTGCTTAGCGAAGCGAGCAAGTTTCTGAAACTGCTTGTTGTATTCATACACTGACATGTTGCCTTGCTTGAGATTGCGGAACTCCTCACGCTTGCTCTCAACAACACTGGTAGGAATATGGTGAGCTTTAAAGTCCCGACAGAAATCAGTCCAAGTAATCACTCGACCACCTCTGGAATCCTTGTATTGTTGGAACCAATCAGCTGCCTGATCCTTGAGCTGAAAAGAAGCGAACTTGACATAGTCCTCAGGCCTGACATTGCTGCATTCAAAATGCTTGTTGATATCCACGAGCCAATCATCGGCGTCTGTGGCCTCGACACAGTAGCTGAAAGACTTCGGCTGATTTGCAAGGAATTGGTTGAGGGTAGGAAACTAGAGGCTGATGATTGAACTGCCCTTGACCTTGATTCCCTTGGTTGCCTTGGCCTTGGTTGCGCTCTTGCATGAGCTGGATCATCATCTGGGCATGGGCGTTTGAGGCTGCCATCAAAGCTTGCCATGCCTCCGGAGGCGGAGGTGGAGGTGGAGGGTTCGCCTGACTCCCATCATTGCGTTCCGGATTCTGACGCGTTGGCGGAGCCATCCTGAAGAGGGTGACATCCGTTAGCATCTTGATAGACAGATAGACAAGTTGAATCAACGGATAGAAATTGCAACATATAGTCTTCACAATAAACATTCGAACAAGGATGAACGAATGAATTCCAAAGAAACATCACACGTCCATAAAGGTGAGAAGCCACTTGATAAGAGATTGATGAATGAAATAAACAAGGTACAACTGGAACAAATAAGTGGTAAGGATTACCCAATCACAAACCAAATATCTGCGGGAAGAAATGCTAGAGCTACTTGAATCCCACCTATAAACTCCCGAAACTTTCTGGTTATGCAATCAGGTGTTGGGGATACAGGGGAAGCAATATATCTCACCCAAACTAACAATCCCTACATCCAGCTGTATCCATCCGTCAACACATAACCAAGAAACCTTCGGAAATCGTGTACCTCAACCTTCGAAAAGCATCCGTTATACGAGTTATGGCAATACTCCCGAGCTCGCCCCAGTACTGGGTTATCGGGGTTATCTCACCAACAACTGTACAAAAGAGATTTTCGATGTCGGCAAAGCTCAGGTATTCCAGAACTGCAACGATAAAATTGTGACGACAACACCTCGGAGCTCAACTCCCCGGGACACTGCCACAACCCTAAATGTCAGGAGGCACCAAGAACAATGTTCTCGTCACAAAACCATCGGAACGATTCCAAGATACCCGCGTGATCCTAAATTTTTTTTAGTGAAATTTGAGAAGAGGAAAGTCAAAACATCTACGTCAGGAGACCTCACCAGAGCGACGAAGGGACTGAGGAGTAAAAAGAATCCTACTCTCCGATATATATAATCCTAAGACTCAAAACATTTTTGTTCTAGACTCAACATCGCCAGCAAACAATCAAGCAGGGGGCTCCTAAGTCGGGGATGGCTCTGATTACCAACTTGTAACACCCACGATGCGGCTATATCTCCCACGTGTCGAAGCACGACTTAGAGGCATAACCACATAGTGGTTTTGTCGCAAGAAGGGTCATCTTCACACAATCCCATGTAATGAACAAGAATGGGATAAAGAGAGTTGGCTTACAATCGCCACTTCACACAATACATAAATTAAGATCATACATCATTCAAATACACTCATAGACCGGCTACGGTCAAGTTCAAATGAAAAGAAGACAACCCCAAATGCTAGATCCCCGATCGTCCCGACTGGGCTCCTCTACTGATCATCTGGAAACGATACATAGTAACGACCAAGGGCCTCATCAAATTCCCACTTCAGCTCAGTTGCGCCATCTGCGCCAGTATCCTCGGCACCTGCATCTGTTTTGGTAGAATCTGTGAGCCACGGGGACTCAGCAATCTCACACCCGCGAGATCAAGACTATTTAAGCTCATAGGTAGGTAAGGGGTAATATGGTGGAGCTGCAGCAAGCACTAAGCATATATGGTGGCTAACATACGCAAGTGAGAGCGAGAAGAGAAGCAACGCATCGGTCGAGAAGCTAGAAGCGATCAAGAAGTGATCCTGAAACTACTTACGTCAAGCATAACTCAAACCGTGTTCACTTCCCGGACTCCGCCGAGAAGAGACCATCACGGCTACACACGCGGTTGATGCATTTTAATGAAGTCAAGTGTCAAGTTATCTACAACCGGACATTAACAAATTCCCATCTGCCTCATAACCGCGGGCACGGCTTTCGAAAGATTATGTACCCTGCAGGGGTGTCCCAACTCAGCCCATCATAAGCTCTCACGGTCAACGAAGGATAAACCTTCTCCCGGGAAGACCCGATCAGTCTCGGAATCCCGGTTCGCAAAACATTTCGACAATGGTAAAACAAGACCAGCAAAGCCGCCCGATGCACCGACAAATCCCGATAGGAGCTGCACATATCTCGTTCTCAGGGCACACCGGATGAGACATCCTATGAGTAAAACCAGCCCTCAAGTTTCCTCGAGGTGGCCCCGCAGTCTACTCATTTCGGACCAACACTCGAAGGAGCACTGGCCCGGGGGGGTTAAAATAAAGATGACCCTTGGGCTCGCGAAAACCCAAGGGAAAAGGGCTTAGGTGGCAAATGGTAAAACCAAGGTTGGGCCTTGCTGGAGGAGTTTTATTCAAAGCGAACTGTTAAGGGGGTCCCATAAATCACCCAACCGTGTAAGGAACGCAAAATCAAGGAACATAACACCGGTATGACGGAAACTAGGGCGGCAAGAGTGGAACAAGTCACCAGGCATAAGGCCGAGCCTTCCACCCTTTACCAAGTATATAAGGTGCATTAATTTAAACAGGAGATATTGTGATATCCCAAAATATCCATGTTCCGACCAGGAACAAACTTCATCTTCACCTGCAACTAACAATGCTATAAGAGGGGCTGAGCAAAAGCGGTGACATGGCCAAACAACGGTTTGCTAGGACAGGATGGTTAGAGGTTTAACATGGCAATAGGGAGGCATGGTAAACAATGGCAAGTAGAGCTAACATAGCGATAGAGCGAGTACTAGCAAGCAAAGATAGAAGTGATATCGAAGGTATGGTCATCTTGCCTGCAAGGTTCTCAGAGTAGTCGAAGGCTTGATCCTCGTTAGCGTTCTCAACAGGTTCCTCGTGCACGTACTCGTCTCCCGGCTCTACCCAAAGCAAGAACACAAGCAAGGA
Source organism: Triticum aestivum (assembly GCF_018294505.1). Classification (NCBI taxonomy): domain Eukaryota; kingdom Viridiplantae; phylum Streptophyta; class Magnoliopsida; order Poales; family Poaceae; genus Triticum; species Triticum aestivum. Next base: position 478,808,502 of record NC_057798.1, on the reverse strand, counting down.
ACCACAATAAATCACGGTGCAATGCACAAACAACATGATGCAATACATGTCATGATATGCGAGATGTGATATGCAATGCTTATGCGTGCTTCGGAAGGAAAAATGATGAACAAGGCATCAACTTGGCAAACCAAGTATGCCGCTGGAAAGATGAGATGATTTCGGTTGAAATCGATATAAAGATCACCGGATTCGGATGCACGGTTTGCAAATGGCAAGCAAACAAGAATGGCACAAAGCTGCGATTAACAGCACGATGCTACTTAGCATGCAACAAGAAACTATGCTACAGCACCCCAACATAAAAACAAAACATATGGCAGTGATCTACAGGAGATGCTTAACAAAAGAGGAACACTGAGCTACGGCTAAATCACATCATAACAGGTTCAAACAAGCATGGTGAAAGTGCAAAAAATATCAGGTTGGACATGGCATAAACAGCATCACGAAGCAATGTTCAGAGCAGGTTATCAACATGCTACAGGAACTTATAATAGCAAAATAAGGCATGGCATGAATCTACTCAAAGCATAGATCAAAAGTCCCTTACTGACCATAAGCCAAAAAGGATCAGAAAATATGATGGCACCCACGTAAACATAGCAAGTTTCGTTAACAGATTCAGCAAACAAAGCATGGCTTTGACATAATTACGAAGGCACCTTCGTGAGCTCGATGCACTCACTACAGAGCATCTCATGATAAACTAAGTATACATCCATCAAGAAGACATGTAATAGAAGCTATACATGGCAAGAAAAACATCATAGCATGCACGGATCAACTACAACAACCTTGGCCAAATTTAATAACATGTAAACAATCTGCCAGGAAACATTTTGAAGCAAAAGTAGAGCACGAAAATGACATGCTATACTAGTCCATAATTGCAACCAGGACCATGGATGGATAGAGCAAAACCATTTTTTCAAAACACCGTTACTGAAGTATCTCAAAATATGCATAGATCTCTCTATAGCAACATGTTTACATGGCATCAAAATTACAGCAGAACAGGGACTAAAATCAGCATTATCACGAAGCCTAGTTTGCATGCTTGTGCTAGTCACCACATTGATCACAAAAATACATGGTAAGCACCTTTGTAAAGAAGACATAGCCTAGTTCAAAACACCTTTAGGGATCAAGTTCATAGGATGCACACATCAATCATGGCAAAAATGACAAAAGAGTTCATGCTGATAAGATTCTGAAACTAACATTATGAAGCCCTCTTCCAACAGCATTTCGAGCATCAACATGAGCTCAAATGTAAATGATGCAATGGAATGAAATGATTTACTCTTCGAGGCGAACAAATTTGTACGCTACACGCCTAAAGCGGAGCCACGGGTGCGAAGATGTGATGCGATGAAGATGCAACAAATTTAACACAGATTAGGACTTGGACGAAAAAAACGGGGGGGAAGAAGTCAACCGCTGGATCTGGATCTGGCTGCGTGCGCGGTTCGAGGTTCGACGGAGCGAGGCTGCCGGAGTCGGAGGCGGCCGGGGCGGCGGCCGGAGCGGCTGGAGGAGGATGATGCCGGGGCGGCGGCTGCCGGAGTCGGGGAAGGAAGGGGCCGGGCGGCCGGAGGCGCGGAGCGGAGGGCGCGGCTGAGCGCGGCCCGGAGATGGCCGGACGGTGACCCGAGCGGGCGGAACGGCCGCGGCGGCGGCGGACCGTGGAGCGGGCGGCAGCGGCGAAGCGCGGGGGCGCGGCCCGGGCGCGCGGGCCGGGAGGGCCCCGCCTGGGCCCGGCGGGCCGGCGGCGCGGGGGCGCGGCGGAGGCCACGCGGCAGCTCCTGATTCGCCGGGGGGCGCGGCGGTGGATGCGTCTGGCTCCGTCCGGACGTGTCCGGCGGCGCGGAGAGGTGCGGGGCTAGGGTTAGGGTGGAAATGACCCGGGATTTCGGGGGAGGGGGTGTTTTATAGGTAGAAGGAGCTAGGAGTGTCCAAATGAGGTGCGGTTTTCGCCCACACGATCGTGATCCGACGACGGAGAGCATGGAAGTGACTTGGATGGGTTAATGGGCTGTTTCGGAGGGGTGTTGGGCTGCAACTCAAAAGAGGCCTTTGCGAGAGTGCGGTTAACCGTTGGAGTACCAAACGAGCTCCAAATGACCCGAAACTTGACAGGTGGTCTACCGGTGCTATACTAGGGCCACTTGGCAAGGCTCGGTCCATTCCGAGAACGTTCAACACCCGCACACGAAAAGAGACAAGAGGGGTGCACCGGTGCATGTGGGAGTGTCGGATTGCGAAACAGACAACGGGGAAAATGCTCGGATGCATGAGACGAACACGTATGCAAAATGAAATGCACATGATGACATGATATGATATGCATGACATGAATAAAATGCAAAACAAAAGACAAAACCCACCCACGGAGGGAATATCATATCACATAGCCGAAAATGGCAAGAGTTGGAGATACAAAGATGGAAAGTTACATCCGGGGTGTTACAAGTGTGTACAACAAGGATGATTGTGGCAAACTAAAAAGCAAAGACTCAAATCATACAAGACGCTCCAAGCAAAACACATATCATGTGGTGAATAAAAATATAGCCTCAAGTAAAGTTACCGATAGACGAAGACGAAAGAGGGGATGCCTTCCGGGCATACCCAAGCTTAGGCTTTTAGTTCTCCCTGAATATTACATTGGGGTGCCTTGGGCATCCCCAAGCTTAGGCTCTTACCACTCCTTATTCCATAGTCCATCAAATCCTTACCCGAAACTTGAAAACTTCACAACACAAAACTTAACAGAAAATCTCATAAGCTCCGTTAGTATAAGAAAATAAATCACCACTTTAAGGTATTGTTGCAAACTCATTCTTTATTTATATTGGTAGAATATCTACTGTATTCCAACTTTTCCATGGTTCATACCCCCTGATTCTACCCATACATTCATCAAAATAAGCAAACAACACGTAGAAAATAGAACCTGTCAAAAACAAAACAGTATGTAGTAATCTACAACTCTCGAATACTTCTGTAACTCCAAAAATTCTGAAAAATCAAAACAACCTGAGAAATTTGTGCACCAATCCAGAGAAAAAAGAATCAGATCAAAAGCACAATAAAACCCTGGAAATTATTTGCTGGGCGCAAAACTTTCTGTTTTTTAGCAGTATCAACACAACTATCATAGTAGGCTATCCTAAAGGTTTAACTTGGCACAAACACTAATTAAACACAAAACCACATCTAACCAAAGGCTAGATGAATTATTTATTATTAAATAGGAACAAAAAGCAAGGAACAAAAATAAAATTGGGTTGCCTCCCAACAAGCGCTATTGTTTAATGCCCTTAGCTAGGCATAAAACACGAATAGATCTAAGTCTAACACACTTCCTATGCATAGGCATTTTATAAACAAACAAATTATCAAGGCAAGCAAAAACTAGCATATGCAAGGAAGAAGAAAGAGACGATAGCAATCTCAACATGAAGAGAGGTAATTCAGTAACATGAACATTTCTACAACCATATTTTCCTATCTCATAATAATTACATGTAGGATCATAAGCAAATTCAACAATATAGCTATCAGAAAACATATTCTCAACACGATCCTCATGCATGCGAAGTTAACACTCTTCCAAAATAGTGGGATTAACATTAACTAAAGTCATGACCTCTCCAAACCCACTTTTATCAAAAAATTCATAAGATTGACTATTCCCCAAATATGTGGGATCTAAAGTTGACACTCTTCCAAACCCAACTTCAATATTATTGCAAACATTATTATCAATCTCAAATTCATCATGGGGCTTAAATAAATTTTCAAGATCATAAAAAGAATCACCCCAATCATGATCATTGCAACAAGTAGTTTACATAGCAAAACTAGCATCCCCAAGCTTAGGGTTTTGCATATTATTAGCACAATTGACATCAATAGAATTTATAGTAAAATCATTGCAATCATGATTTATTCAAGGAGATATCGTGAATATCTTCATAAATTCCTTCATCACAATTTTCAGATTCACGAATTTCAAGGAAAATCTCATAAAGATAATCTAGTGCACTCAACTCACTAGCAATTGGTTCATCATAATTGTATCTCTTAAAATGATTAGAAACTGGATGGGGATCCATAAACTTTTAGCAAGCGAATATGCTAGCAAAAAGAAGGCACATGGTAACACAATCGAACAAAATATCGAAGGGAAGAAGGGCGAAAAAAGGCAAATCTTTTTGAAAATTGTTTTAGAGGTGGGTGAGAGGAAAATGAGAGGCGAATGGAGAATAATGTAATGCAAGAGATGAGAGTTTATGATGGGTACTTGTTATGGCTTGACTTGGCGTAGATCTCCCCGGCAATGGTGCCAGAAATTGGGAAGTTGACGGGAGAAAAATCTTGACTTCACTTGGCGAAAATCTCCCCGCCAACGGCGCCAGAGATTCTTCCTGCTACTTCTTGAGCTTGCGTTGGTTTTTCCCTTGAAATGGAAATTGTGATGCAGCAAAGTAGAGTAAGTATTTCCCTCAGTTTGAGGACCAAGGTATCAATCCAGTAGGAGAAAACGCACAAGTCACCGAATAACTGCACAAACAATCAAAAAACTTGCACCCAACACGATAAAGGGGTTGTCAATCCCTTCAGGGTTACTTGCAAAAGTGAGAACTGATAGAGATGGATAAACAGTAATGTAAATATTTTTGGTATTTTTGGTTTATAGATCGAAAAGTAAAAGATTGCAAAATAGTAGATCGAAAACTAATATAATAAAAAAGAGACTTAATATGATGGAAAAGAGACCCGGGGGCCATAGGTTTCACTAGTGGCTTCTCTCAAGATAGCAAATAATACGGTGGGTGAACAAATTACTGTCGAGTAATTGATAGAAGCACACATAGTTATGACGATATCTAAGGCAATGATCATGAACATAGGCATCACGTCCGTGTCAAGTAGACCAAAATGATTCTGCATCTACTACTATTACTCCACACATCGACCGACTCCTGCCTGCATCTAGAGTATTAAGTTCATAAAGAACAGGGTGACAAATTAAGTAAGATGACATGATGTAGACGAATTAACTCAAGCAATATGATGAAAGCCCCATCTTTTTATCCTTGATGGCAACAATACAATACATGCCTTGCTGCCCCTACGTTCACTGAGAAAGGACACTGCAAAATTAAACCCAAAGCTAAGCACTTCTCCCATTGCAAGAAAAACCAATCTAGTAGGCCAAACTAAACCGATAATTCAAAGAGACTTGCAAAGATATCAAACCATGCATATAAGAATTCAGAGAAGACTCAAATAATATTCATAGATAATCTGATCATAAATCCACAATTCATCGGATCTCGGCAAACACACCACAAAAGAGTATTACATCGAATATATCTCCATGAACATCGAGGAGAACATGGTATTGAGAATCAAAGAGAGAGGACAAGCCATCTATCTACTAGCTATGGACCCGTAGGTCTGTGGTAAACTACTCACGCTTCATCGGAAGGGCAATGGTGTTGATGTAGAAGCCCTCCATGATCAAATCCCCCTCCGGCAAGGCGCCAGGAAAGGCCCCTAGATGGGATCTCACGGGTACAGAAGGTTGCGATGGTGGAAAAGTGCTTTCGTGGCTCCCCCTGATGGTTTGGGGGTATAAGAGTATATATGGGCAGAAGAATTAAGTCAGGAGACCTCCAAGGGTCCCATGAGGTAGGGGCGTGCCCTACCCCCCTGGGCGCGCCCTCCACCCTCGTGGACACCTCGTTGCTTCTCCGACGTCATCTCCAAGTCTCGTGCTTTTCTTCTGGTCCAAGAAAGATCATCGTGAAAGTTTTATTCCATTTGGACTCCGTTTGGTATTCCTTTTCTGCGAAACTCTAAAACAGGCAAAAAACAGAAACTGGCACTGGGCTCTCGGTTAATAGGTTAGTCCCAAAAATAATATAAAATAGCATATTAATGCATATAAAACATCCAGAACAGATAATATAGTATCATGGAACAATCAAATATTATAGATATGTTGGAGACGTATCAATCATCTCATTTGTCTAGCAATTCCTCACCTCGGCAGCAGCCAGTTGAGCTTTTAAGCTCTCAAACTCTTGGGATTTCCAGGCAGTTTCTACCCTAAGCGCATTAGTGTCATCCCTCCTTTGGGCCAGCGCGTGTGGAATCGCCGGATGTTGTGATTCTGTATACAGTAAGTCCTCTTGAACTTGTTTAAGGTCCCTCTCAAGGCGACCTAGGGCTTCTGCTGCTACATTGGATCATGTTGTTAGGCAATTCAATGATCTCCATAAAGAGATTACCTTATGAGCAACAACACCAACCATGTGCTTCTCGGGTGAACTTTTTCACCTGCTCCACTTTGGCTAGGGCATTATTAAACTTTCCTTTCGTTTGGGAAAGCGCCTCGGATAGTTGATTACTCTTCGCCCGCGCACTCTGTCATAGATGCCATTTTTTATAAAGAATACAAGTCTCGCTATGGGCGCATTTACCCATATATCAAGCCTTAGGGGCTACTGCCATGGTTGGCAGTTTCATTTGTCTTAAAACAAAAAAAGAAGCATAAGAAATCTTCAAAATAAATGGGCTCGGACAGAACACCTGCATCCGCTGCGACAAAACACCTACTGCTTTCTCGAACAAAGAATGGGACACCCCGAGGTACGCGTCCATCGAGCTCAGGGCATTGAACTCTTAGTCGGAGAAGGCTGCGTTCCTGAGGGATGTCTTTCGCCGACGATGGTTTGTGGGACTCAACTTCGAAGTTAGTGGCCGAGAAGGCCTCCGAGTCTTTGGACCGAGGAACTTCGGGAGTAACTCCCGAAGTATGGCGTGCCTTCGCCTCTCCGTCTGGAGCCGCTGTCACCCCAACCCTTGCACCCATCAGCGTGGAGGAAGGAGCGGATTGCCTGTGAATGATTAAAAATGTTAGAATCGGGGATGTCCTTCCCGTTAAGTGTTGTAGCAGTGAAATTACATGGGAAGTGAGGGCACTCCCGCCTGCCCCCGTGCTTCCGCCTATGTCCAAGCTTCTTGTGCCTCCTGTAGGGGGATCCCTTGAGGAGCCGTCTCTACTCGTAGACGGTTTGAACAATTACGTCATCCCTTTGGAGGAGAAGTCAGGGGACCAGGGGCCCGAGGGCAAGGAGCTCTCTTTCGATTAGAGGAAAGGGGTTTTACCGATGAAGCTGGCCTCGTTCCTGGCACATCAGGGGTGACGACCACCCTTGAGCCGTTAAGGCTCTCCATATTAAACTTCATACCTTCATAAATAAGGGCCAAATCCTCATCCTCGTGAAAGAGGGGATCCTTCGCTCAATGGTGTGCTTCTGGTTCGGGTGCAGGACTGCTTATGTCCTCGACCCAGCGTCTCCATCTCTTTTCAAAAGCAAAAAGGGGTCAGTCAGCTAAGTTAACTATCAATGACTTGGAGTGGATGAGGAAATCTGGGAAACTTACTATGTCAGCAGGATTGTAGTAGGACAACCTGTCTCAGAATTGGCGTCGGGCGAGGGCCTCTGCAAACCCTTGGTAAATGTCGGCTAGTGCTATTCCAAAAGTTGATTTATTAAAAAATATTTCCCGAATTGTTCGGGAGGCATCGCCAGTCCCGTTGTATGCGCACAATGGTTGTGGCTGCTGCCGAAGTGGTTGTACTCTCTCGTCTATCGCCATAGCCATTACATCTATTATGGTGAGACCATTCCTCACTAATTGCTTCACATAAGCCACCAGTTTGGCTACCTCGGCACTGTCCTCTTGGGTAACACTTTGCAGCCTCTAGCTATAACGCCTCTTCGGGGGCTCCGAGGTGAATGGGGGGGAGTCTAGGCCAAACTGGTTCAAAGAGGGGAACATCGTCTATGTAAAACCAATCAGATGGCCAGATGTCGGTATCCTCCTGAGGTGTGCCTGATGGGTCCTCTGTCACATCAATCCATAGACTTTGGCTGCTTTGACCCATCTTCTCGGCGAGAGAGCAGGGTACTATATAAAAATACTTCTTCCATAGCCTAAAGTGTGCCTTGCACCCGAGGTGCATCTCACACAGGGCAACATACCCTGCAATATGTAAAATCGAGTTGGGGGTGAGATGGTGAAGTTGCAACCCATAGAACTCTAACAGGCCCCAGAGGAAAGGATGAATAGGGAACCCTAGGCCGCGTAGTAAGAAGGAAATGAAACATACCCTTTCACCCTCTCGAGGAGAAGGGTGACTCTCTACGTGCACTTTCCCGTTCATGGATGTTAATCCTGAGTGAATCATTGTAAGATCTGAATCTAGTAGATACCCTTGGTTAGCCAGGCACTCTAGTTGGATGCGTGAGACAGCACAGCTGCCCCAGCCAACTCTAATGGGGTCGTGAGGGCGTCTCAAAGATCCTGCATTGCTCGCCATAGGAAGCCCCCAAGGTTGGTCTTGGGAGAAGGGGGAAACTTTTGCGGGTTGCTCGAAGAAAATGACTGTGACATATTGTCAATCCGCGCCCCCTGGCTTGCTAATAAATGGGGAGAGGCCAACAATTCGACGTTTTGGCATAAAATGACTTGATTCCGCATAATACACGGTTACTAAGGCCAGAAATTAGAGGCCACATGCGATGGGGCCGGGCCCTCCGGGTAGGACCATTGATCTTGCACAGGACTTTTTGAAGCTGACTGAAGGGATATAGCATGGGAGCTCGCCTATCGAGCCAATGACTTCGGGACCGATGTCCAACAGAGTCGTCCTCGGCGTCGAAGACTAGTTCAGGGGATACTTACGGTTTCCTGGACCAAGGGGTACTAACCTAGTCGGCCCATGCTCCTTGGGCTAGGCTAGTTGTAACGCCCCGGATTCGATGCGCTAGGTGTCTGCGAGTTATTCGCCGTCGTTGCCATGTCATTTGCTTGCATGTTGCATTTTATCATGTCATCATGTGCATTTCTTTTTGCATACATGTTCGTCTCATGCATCCGAGCTTTTTCCCCGTTGTCCGTTTTGCAATCTGGCGCTCCTATGCCCTCCAGTGTTCCTCTTTTGTCTCCTGTTGTGAGTGGGTGTTAAACTTTCCCGGAATGGACCGAGTCTTGCCAAGCGGCCTTGGTACAACACCGGTACACCGTCTGTCAAGTTTCGTGCCATTTGGAGGTCGTTTGATACTCCAACGGTTAACCGCAAAAGCCTCTCTCTCTTTGCAGCCCAACACCCCTTCCAAAGTGGCCCAAAACCCATCTAACTCCCCTTCATGCTCTCGGTCGTTCGATCACGATCGTGTGGGCGAAAACCGCTCCTCATTTGGACTCTCCTAGCTCCCATAATCTATAAATAGGTCCTCCCCTCCTTTTTCGCGGATGAAAATCCCCCCTAACCCTAGTTTTTCCCTCTCCGCCGCCGGACGTGTCAGCCCCCGGCCGGACACGTCCGCGCCGCCGCACCCCAGCCAATCAGAGGCCGCCACGTGGCCTTCCTCACCGCCCCTGCCGCCTCGGCCCGCGGCGGCCATTGCGGGCCCGCGCGGGCCCTCGCGCCACCGCCGCCCGGCCCAGCTTCCGCCGCCGCTAGTCCGCGCCGCCGCCCCGCCGCCGCCGGACTTCGCCACCGCGCCGGGCTCCGCCCCGTGCCCCACCGGACGAGCCTGGCCGCCGGTGCACCGCCGCCCGGCCCTGCATCGGCGCCGCCGACCGCGGCCCTCCGTGCGCCCTCCCTAGTCGGCGCCGGTCTCCCGCCGCCGCGGCTTTCCCGGGCCGGAACCGGCCGCCGCCGCGCCCGCCTCGGCCGACCCAGGAGCCCTCAGCTCCTCCGCGCGCCCCTCGCCCTTCCGCCGCCGCTCGCCGGCGCCCTCCGCCTCCGTCTTCGCCCTCTTCCGCCGTTCCCCGCGCCGGATCCGGCGAGATCCGACCGGAGGAGGTTGCCCCGGGCCCTTCCTCGCCATCTCCTGCGAACTTCTCCGGCGAACCTCGGTTCACGTGCAACTCCCGATCCAGATCTGGAAATCGCAGGTTGACCCCGATTCGCCTGTCCCAGATATGTGTAATTATCATGCCATGTTCATCATGCCGTATCTCTGCATCCGAAGCTCCGTTTTGTGCGTGTAATATGTCAAATTGTTCGTCTCAATGAGTACTTCATTTCATTCCATTGCATCATGTTCATTTGAGATCATCTAGATTCCTGAATCATTGTTGCAAGAGTGCTTCATGATGTTTTCTGCTGTCTGTTAACATAACGAGCTCTTTTGTCATTTTTGCCATGATTGATGTGTGCATCCTATGAGGTTGATGTCTTCATGTGTTTTGAACTATGCCATGTATTATTTACATAGGTGCTTACCATGTATTTTTTGATCAATGTGGTGACTAGCACAAGCATGCAAACTAGGCATCGTGATGTTACTGATTTTAGTCCCTGTTCTGCTGTTATTTTGATGCCATGTAAACTTGATGCTACAGAGAGATCCATGCATATGTTGAGATACTTAAGTAAGGATGTTTTGAACATGTGGTTATGCTATATCCATTCATGCCCGCAATTATGGAGTAGTCTAGCATGTCATTTTCGTGCTCTACTTTTGCTTCAAAATGTTTCCTGGCAGATTGTTTACATGTTATTCAATTTTGCCAACGTTGTTGTAGTTGATCCTTGCATGCTATGAACTTGTTCTTGCCTTGGTTTGTTTCACAAACATGTCTTCTTGCTGATGCTATGCTTATATTGTCATACAATGACTTGTGGTGAGTGAATCAAGCTTGTTAAGTAGGGTACTTGCTGTTGCTGTTTTGCTAGGCTGAATCTGTTATTTCGTGATGCTATGTAAACCTGCTGCTACTAGTCATTCTATGCATAATCTGGAGATGTTCACTAAATATGTTTTGTTCTACATGTCATGCTCTATCCATCCATGCCCCTGGTTGCATTTATAGCTTGCTGTAGCTTGTTCATATCTTGCTCCAAAGTTGCTATATAATGTTGCTGTCAGCCTGTTAACATTAAGTTCAGTTGTTGCCATGATTGTTGCTAGTGTTCCATGCACCCTATGAACTTGCTCTTGCCATGCTTAGCTTCATAAATATGTCTTCTTACTGTTGGTTGCCTTGCCATGCCATGTATTTCTACGTAGTGAGTTGCACAAGCTCATTTACATGCCTACTTATCGTTGTTTCTGCCATGTATGAATCTGTATTATAACTTGCTATGTTTACATGGGTGCCATCATATTTTCTTATCCTTTTTGGCTCATGGTAAGTAAAGGACTTTTGTTCTATGGGTTTAGTAGTTTCATTCCATGCCTTTTTTTGCCATGATAAGTTCCTGTAACATGTTGTTTGATAGCTCTAAACATTGCAACCTAATGTTATTTTCTGCAAAGTCTGAACTGTTATTATTTGCAATCTTGCCATGTGTGTTTGAGCATGTTCTAGTGATTTCTGGATATAGCTCAGTGTTCATGTTTTGTTATGGTTTACCTGTACATCATGCCCATGCCTTTTGTTTTCTTGTTGACATCCTGTAGCATGTTGTTTTGATGCTTGCAATATGCCTAGTTGCTGTTTTGGACAGATTGTTGCTATAACTTGTATAGTGTGCATGTGTTGAACCGTTGCTCCGTTTTGAGTGTGCTCTATATGAAACTTGCTTGATTTTGCATGTAGTTTCATATTATCATGTTGCATCCTTGTTTTGGAGTATTTGCTTGAAGTTTGTATGCATTTTGCATCAATGCCATGTTTAACTTGTTTTGCTCATATCTTCTAGGTCGTAGCCCCGAACTAAATGAACTTTATATGTAACTTGACTAGAATTTCATGTAGATCATCTTTGTGCATCTTAACTTGCTGTTTAACAACTTCAACATAAGGTTTATTCAGATCTGGACCAACTTCGAAATTTGCATATGAGGACTTACCGAAATTGTTATATGTTGTTCCCAGCCTCATGTAAACTTGCCTTGATGTGTTGCTCTTGTTTGCATCATCTCGTGCCATGAGTAGCCTCATCTACATTTGTCATGCATCATGCTTGTTGTACATCATGTCATGTTCATGTGTGGTGTGTTTACCTTGTTGTGTGCTTCTTCTCGATAGTTCCCGTTTCGTTGCGATCGTGAGGATTCGTTCGTCTACGCTTGGTTCGCCTTCGTGGCTTCATCTTCTTTATGGACTCGTTCTTATTCCTTGCGGGATTTCAGGCAAGATGACCGCTACCCTGGATCTCACTACTATCATTGCCATGCTAGTTGCTTCGTTCTATCGCTTTGCTGCGCTACCTATCACCTGTTTATCAAGCCATCCCAAATTGCCATGAACCTCTAACCTTTGACACCCTTCCTATGCAAACTGTTGTTTGGCTATGTTACCGCTTTGCTCAGCCCCTCTTATAGCGTTGCTAGTTGCAGGTGAAGTTGAAGATTGCTCCATGGTGGACAGGATTTTGGTTGGGATATCACAATATCTCTTATATTATTAATGCATCTATATACTTGGTAAAGGGTGGAAGACTTGGCCTTATGCCTGGTGTTTTGTTCCACTCTTGCCGCCCTAGTTTCCGTCATACCGGTGTTATGTTCCCGGATTTTGCGTTCCTTACGCGGTCGGGTGATTTATGGGACCCCCTTGAAAGTTCGCTTTGAATGAAAATCCTCCAGCAAGGCCCAACCTTGGTTTTACCATTTGCCTCACCACCACCTATACCTTTCCCTTGGGTCAGCCAACCCGAGGGTCATCTTTATTTTAGCCCCCCCCGGGCTAGTGCTTGTCTAAGTGTTGGTCCGAACCGGGCAGACTGCGGGGCCACCTCGGGGCAACTCGAGGGCTGGTTTTACTCGTAGGCTCACCTATCCGGTGTTGCCCTGAGAACGAGTTATGTGCAGCTCCTATCGGGATTGTCAGTGCATCGGGCGGCTTTGCTGGTCTTGTTTTACCATTGTCGAAATGTCTTGTAAACCGAGATTCCAAGTCTGATCGGGTCTTCCTGGGATAAGGTATATCCTTCGTTGATCGCGAGAGCTTATCATGGGCTAAGTTGGGACACCCCTGCAGGGTATAATCTTTCGAAAGCCGTGCCTGCGGTTATAGGCAGATGGGAATTTGTTAATGTCCGGTTGTAGATAACTTGACACCTGATTCGAATTAAAAACGCATCAACCGTGTGTGTAGCCGTGATGGTCTCTTTTCGGCGGAGTCGGGAAGTGAACACGGTTTCTGGGTTATGTTTGACGTAAGTAGGAGTTCAGGATCACTTCTTGATCATTGCTAGCTTCACGATCGTTCCGCTTGCTCTCTTCTCGCTCTTATTTGCGTATGTTAACCACCATATATGCTTAGTCCTTGCTGCAGCCTCACCACTTTACCCCTTCCTTTCCCATTAAGCTTTGTTAGTCTTGATACCCATGGTAATGGGATTGCTAAGTCCTCGTGGATCACAGATTACTACAACAACAGTTGCAGGTACAGGTTATGCGATGATCTTGACGAGAGAGCGATGTTTGCTTGCGTTGAGTTCTTCTTCTGCTTCTTCAATCAGGGGATAGGTTCCAGGTTGGCAGCCTGGGCTAGCAGGGTGGATGTCGTTTGAGTTTCTGTTTGTTTTTCATCCGTAGTCGGATGATGCTCTTTTGTATTGTGATGTTGTATTCGTGTGGCATTGTATGCCTTATGTATGTATCCCCATCTATTATGTAATGTTAGTGTAACGATATCCACCTTGCAAAGGCGTTTCAATATGCGGGTCTATCCTTGGTGGGACCTTCGAGTTCCTTTTGGATAGGGTCGCATATTGGGTGTCACAAGTTGGTATCAGAGCCTCGACCGACCTTAGGAGCCCCCTTGATTGATCGTGTAATTTGGCCGTTGTCGAGTCTAGAAAAAAAACTGTTTTCGGAGTCTAGTTATATCAGAGAGTAGGAATTATTTTTACTCCTCTGCCCCTTCGTCGCTCTGGTAAGGAATCTTGACGTAGGTGTTTTGAATTACTTCTCTTCCCTTTCAAACTTTCTTTAGGATCACGCAGTTGGTTTTCCGATCGTTGGTTCTCAGCTCTTTTCATCCGGTGCATTTCTCGTCAAGTCGACTCGAGCCTCTTCATCTTTGAGTTCAATCCTCAGTTGTTTTCTTTCCCACCCACCCACCCCTTTTCTTCTCGAAGCCGGAGTCCGTAATCGAGTATCCATCCTACTCGTGCGAAGTTTTTGCTCTCTCTCCTCAATGATTTCAACCGGTGTTTTCTCTTCAAGATATTCGTCGGTTTCCCCTTCCAAGTTGTCTTTGCTTTCCCGCCCTCCCACCCTCTTCTTCCCAGAGCCTTAGTCTCTTTCGAGCATCAATTTTCATTCGTACGGAGGTTTTCAGTCTTCCCTCAATCATTTCAATCGGTGAATTCTCGTCTCGGTGGACATTCTTCATCTCTTCTCTGGTGGACTCAATTCATGTTTCGGTGTTGATCGTATTCTTTTCCTTGGATCAAGTGTTTTCCCTGCTCGTTTGCATCTCGCCATTCAATCATCCGGAGTTCGTAAGACATATCAGGAGATTCGTCTGTGTGTCAATTAATTCGAGGTTGTCACCTCATTCAAACATTTCAATTGTTCCGGTTCCATCTATCTCTTCAACATCCTTTTCCAACGGTGTTTTCTTTTAGTGGGCCCTAACCCACAGGCCTTTTCCCAGGATCTTACCTGACTCTTCTAATTTCCCTGGAGTGATTCTAAATTCTTTTTCGGAGTCTAACGTAAGAATGAATTTCATCAGTCAGATGCCTTTCGAAGATCGCGTTCAAATTCTATTCATTGTTTGGCTCAACCTCTTCGCTTTTCATTCTCCCAGAGTAATCTCAGCAATTTTGGTGGTGTTTCTCATCGTCAGTTCAAGATTGAGGAAGAGTTCCTTCTAAATCTTGCCCGTTCTCTCGAATATTCGTGATTCTAGCTCTTGTTATCCTCTCAAATTTTTTCCATTTGTCAGATATTCTTTTCTCAACCATCCGGAGTATGTCAGAAGTTGTTTTCCCGTTCTTTTTCTCGGAGCCATCGTTCCAGTTATCGTTCTCTATTTATCCCAGTGCTTCGTTCAAGTGTTCTTTAATCGGCTCATGATTCTTTGTTCTTTGCATCTAAATCCCCTCTAGCATATTGGTTCTTCTAATTCTTCCCGGTGATTCATCCTCTTTCATTTAGTCATTTCCAAATTCTTATAGTGGTTCATTCAAGATTCTTTTTCATTGAGTATCATTTTAATCCTTTCGTTCTTTTCAATCCTACCGGTGGTTCATGAAAACCTTCTCAAGGTTGTGATATGTCACTTCTCAATCCTTTTCAAGAAGAATAAGTAGTAAGAAGAATCCATTGCTTGTCATCAATTTAATTTGATGAAGGATAAGCATACAATCAATCTTATTCTTATTTCATCCAAATGAGTAATCCCTTCCTTCGGAGTTTGTTCCTGATGAATAAATTCTAGTTCCAAGTGTTTTTCATCTTTTCTTTTCCGGAGTTCAATTTTCCTCGACCATTTCATCGGAACCTCCATCTAAATCATCGCAAGGCTCATCTTATTCGTCCATCCTTCATTCTATCTCATCATCCTTTTGTCACCGGAGTTCTTCATGGTGGTTCTTCATGAGTGAATTCATTCTTCAAGAGTTCATCAAGATTTTGTTGGAGGAGTTCAAGTATCTTTTCTTCTCGCATCTCGAAGTGCAATTAATTATCAGTTTTCTTGGGGAATTGAGTTTTCATTTCACATTCTATCTTCGCTCAGATATTCAAATTTCGTTTCATAAGTCCTTCATTCTAAGTTTCTTTTCTATTCACAATCCTTCAATTCTTCCTCGGAGGTTTTCATTCCATTCTTCATTTTCCGGAGGATTTGGTTGTTCCTCTCGTCAAGTGCCATTCCATCTGGTGAAGTTCATGTTCTTTCTTTCCTTTTTCAGCGGAGTGCTGCCTAAATCCTTTCAGTCTTATTCGTTTCTTATTCTCGTCCTTAACCGAGTGGTTTCATAGTCTATCTGATTCGTGAGCTTTCGATTCTCGTCATTCTCGTCGTTCCTCTCTTCTCGAGTGCTCTCGATTCTTTGCTTCTTCTCTTGAGTTCTTGTTTCACCTCATCCCTTTTTCCCTTCCGTCTCGGTCCTAAGATCTCGGGACGAGATCTCTTGTTAGTGGAGGAGTGTTGTAACGCCCCGGATTCGATGCGCCAGTGTGCTGCAGTATTTGCCGTCGTTGCCATTTCATTTGCTTGCGTGTTGCATTTTGTCATGTCATCATGTGCATTTCAATTTTGCATACGTGTTCATTTCTTGCATCCGAGCATTTTTCCTCGTTGTCCGTTTTGCAATCCGGCGCTCCTATGCCCTCCGGCGTTCCCTTTTCGTCTCCTGTTGTGAGTGGGTGTTAAACGTTCTCGGAATGGACCGAGGCTTGCCAAGCGGCCTTGGTATAGCACCGGTAGACCGCCTGTCAAGTTTCGTGCCATTTGGAGGTCGTTTGGATACTCCAATGGTTAACCGGTAACCGCAAAAGCCTTCTCTCTTTGCAAGCCCAACACCCCTCCCAAAGTGGCCCAAAACCAATCTAACTCCCCTCCACGCTCTCGGTCATTCGATCATGATCGCTGTGGCCGAAAACCGCTCCTCATTTGGACTCTCCTAGCTCCCCTACCTATAAATATGCCTCCCCCACGAAATTCGCGGATGTTTCCTACCCTAACCTAGCCCCCACTCCTCTCCCACCGCCGCCCGGACACGTCCGGACGGACCCGGACACGTCCGTGCCGCCGCGCCCTAGCCAATCATAGGCCGCCGCGTGGCCTCCCGCGCCGCCCCCGACGCCGCGGCCCGCGGAGCCCATCGGCGGGCCCGCACGGGCCCTCGCGCCGCCGCCGCCAGTCCGCGCCGCCGCCCCGCCGGCGCCGGACCTCACCGCCGCGCCGGGCTCCGCCCCGCGCCCCGCCAGACGCGCCTGGCCGCCGGTGCGCCGCTGCTCCGCCGCCCGGCCCTGCATCGGCGCCGCCCGACCGCGCCCTCCGCGCGCCTCCCCCATCGGCCGGTCTCCCGCGCCGCCGCGCCTCCCGGCCGGAACCACCGCCGCCTCGGCCAGCCGGAGCCCGCGGCTCCTCCGCCCGGCCCCGTCGCCCTCCGATGCCGCTCGCCGGCACCCCTCCGCCTCCGTCTCCGCCCTCCTCCGCCGTTCCCCGCGCCGGATCCGGCGAGATCCGGCCGGAGGAGGTTGCCCCGGGCCCTTCCTCGCCATCTCCGGCGAACTTCTCCGGCAAACCTCGGTTCACGTGCAACTCCCGATCCACATCTGGAAATTGCAGGTTGACCCCGATTCGCGTGTCCCAGATCTGTGTAATTATCATGCCATGTTCATCATGCCGTATCTCTGCATCCGTAGCTCCATTTTGTGCGTGTAATATGTCAAATTGTTCGTCTCAACAAGTACTTCACTTCATTCCATTGCATCATGTTCATTTGAGGTCATCTAGATGCCTGAACCATCGTTGCAAGAGTGCTTCATGATACTTTCTGCTGTCTGTTAACATAACGAGCTCTTTTGTCATTTTTGCCATGATTGATGTGTGCATCATATGAGGTTGATGTCTTCATGTGTTTTGAACTATGCCATGTCTTATTTACAGAGGTGCTTACCATGTATTTTTGTGATCAATGTGGTGACTAGAACAAGCATGCAAACTATGCATCATGATGTTACTGATTTTAGTCCCTCTTCTACTGTTATTTTGATGCCATGTAAACTTGATGCTACAGAGAGATCCATGCATATTTTGAGATACTTCAGTAAGGATGTTTTGAACATGTGGTTATCCTCTATCCATTCATGCCCCTGTTTGCAATTACGGAGTAGTCTAGCATGTCATTTTCGTGCTCTACGTTTGCTTCAAAATGTTTCCTGGCAGATTGTTTACATGTTATTCAATTTTGCCAAGGTTGTTGTAGTTGATCCTTGCATGCTATGAACTTGTTCTTGCCTTGGTTTGTTTCACAAACATGTCTTCTTGCTGATGCTATGATTATATTGTCATGCAATGACTTGTGGTGAGTGAATCAAGCTTGTTAAGTAGGGTACTTGCTGTTGCTGTTTTGCTAGGCTGAATCTTTTATTTCGTGATGCTATGTAAACCTGCTGCTACTAGTCATTCTATGCATAATCTGGAGATGTTCACTAAATATGTTTGGTTCTACATGTCATGCTCTATCCGTCCATGCCCCTGGTTGCATTTATAGCTTGTTGTAGCTTGCTCATATGTTGCTCCAAAGTTGCTATATAATGTTGCTGTCAGCCTGTTAACATTAAGTTTAGTTGTTGCCATGATTGTTGCTAGTGTTCCATGCACCCTATGAACTTGCTCTTGCCATGCTTAGCTTCATAAATATGTTTTCTTACTGTTGGTTGCCTTGCCATGCCATGTATTTCTCCGTAGTGAGTTACACAAGCTCATCTACATGCCTACTTATCGTTGTTTCTGCCATGTATGAATATGTATTATAACTTGCTATGTTTACATGGGTGCCATCACATTTTCTGATCCTTTTTGGCTCATGGTAAGTAAAGGACTTTTGTTCTATGGGTTTAGTAGTTTCATTCCATGCCTTTGTTTGCCATGATAAGTTCCTGTAACATGTTGTTTGATAGCTCTAAACATTGCACCCTGATGTTATTTTCTGCAAAGTCTGAACTGTTATTATTTGCAATCTTGTCATGTGTGTTTGAGCATGTTCTAGTGATTTCTGGAGATAGCTGAGTGTTCATGTTTTGTAATGCTTTACCTGTACATCATGCCCATGCCTTTTGATTTCTTGTTAAGGTCCTGTAGCATGTTGTTTTGATGCTTGCAATATGCCTAGTTGCTGTTTTGGACAGATTGTTGCTATAACTTGTATAGTGTACATGTGTTGAACCGTTGCTCCGTTTTGAGTGTGCTCTATATGAAACTTGCTTGCTTTTGCATGTAGTTTCATATTATCATGTTGCATCCTTGTTTTGGAGTGTTTGCTTGATGTTTGTATGCATTTTGCATCAATGCCATGTTTAACTTGTTTTGCTCATATCTTCTAGGTCGTAGCCCCGAACTAAATGAACTTTATATGTAACTTGACTAGAATTTCGTATAGATCATCTTTGTGCATCTTAACTTGCTGTTTAACAACTTCAACATAAAGTTTATTCAGATCTGGACCAACTTCGAAATTTGCATATGAGGACTTACCGGAATTGTTATATGTTGTTCCCGGCCTCATTTAAACTTGCCTTGATGTGTTGCTCTTGTTTGCATCATCTCGTGCCATGAGTAGCCTCATCTAGATTTGTCATGCATCATGCTTATTGTACATCATGTCATGTTCATGTGTGGTGTGTTTACCTTGTTGTGTGCTTCTTCTCGATAGTTCCCGTTTCGTTGCGATCGTGAGGATTCGTTCGTCTATGCTTGGTTCGCCTTCGTGGCTTCATCTTCTTCATGGACTCATTCTTCTTCCTTGCGGGATTTCAGGCAAGATGACCGCTACCCTGGATCTCACTACTATCATTGCCATGCTAGTTGCTTCGTTCTATCGCTTTGCTGCGCTACATATCACTTGTTTATCAAGCCATCCTAAATTGCCATGAACCTCTAACCTTTGACACCCTTCCTATGCAAACCGTTGTTTGGCTATGTTACCGCTTTGCTCAGCCCCTCTTATAGCGTTGCTAGTTGCAGGTGAAGTTGAAGATTGCTCCATGGTGGACAGGATTTTGGTTAGGATATCACAATATCTCTTATATTATTAATGCATCTATATACTTGGTAAAGGGTGGAAGACTTGGCCTTATGCCTGGTGTTTTGTTCCACTCTTGCCGCCCTAGTTTCCGTCATACCGGTGTTATGTTCCCGGATTTTGCGTTCCTTATGCGGTCGGGTGATTTATGGGACCCCCTTGACAGTTCGCTTTGAATAAACCTCCTCCAGCAAGGCCCAACCTTGGTTTTACCATTTGCCTCACCACCACCTATACCTTTCCCTTGGGTCGGCCAACCCGAGGGTCATCTTTATTTTAGCCCCCCAGGGCCAGTGCTTGTCTAAGTGTTGGTCTGAACCGGGCAGACTGCGGGGCCACCTCGGGGCAACTCGAGGGCTGGTTTTACTCGTAGGCTGACCTATCTGGTGTTGCCCTGAGAACGAGATATGTGCAGCTCCTATCGGGATTGTCGGTGCATCGGGCGGCTTTGCTGGTCTTGTTTTACCATTGTTGAAATGTCTTGTAAACCGGGATTCTGAGTCTGATCGGGTCTTCCTGGGAGAAGGTATATCCTTCGTTGATCGCGAGAGCTTATCATGGGCTAAGTTGGGACACCCCTGCAGGGTATAATCTTTCGAAAGCTGTGCCTGCGGTTATAGGCAGATGGGAATTTGTTAATGTCCGGTTGTAGATAACTTGACACCTGATTCGAATTAAAAATGCATCAACCGTGTGTGTAGCCGTGATGGTCTCTTTTCGGCGGAGTCCGGGAAGTGAACACGGTTTCTGGGTTATGTTTGACGTAAGTAGGAGTTCAGGATCACTTCTTGATCATTGCTAGCTTCATGACCGTTCCGCTTGCTCTCTTCTCGCTCTTATTTGTGTATGTTAGCCACCATATATGCTTAGTCGCTGCTGCAGCCTCACCACTTTACCCCTTCATTTCCCATTAAGCTTTGCTTGTCTTGATACCCATGGTAATGGGATTGCTGAGTCCTCGTGGCTCACAGATTACTACAACAACAGTTGTAGGTACAGGTTATGCGATGATCCTGACGCGAGAGCGATGTTTGCTTGCGTTGAGTTCTTCTTCTGCTTCTTCGATCAGGGGATAGGTTCCAGGTTGGCAGCCTGGGCTAGTAGGGTGGATGTCATTTGAGTTTCTATTTGTGTTTCATCCGTAGTCAGATGATGCTCTTTTGTATTGTGATGTTGTATTCGTGTGGCATTATATGCCTTATGTATGTATCCCCATCTATTATGTAATGTTGATGTAATGATATCCATCTTGCAAAAGCGTTTCAATATGCGGGTCTATCCTTGGTGGGACCTTCGAGTTCCTTTTGGATAGGGTTGCATATTGGGCGTGACACTAGTGGGCCCTCAGTCCTCTCAAGATGGACTCCAGAAGCCTCATAGTGGAGGCGTGATCAAGGCTGCATCTGCCAAAGACTTGTCGTATACTCCAATACTTCTTCTACCGCCTCCACGTCTAGATACCGACCTTGTAACCATTGTCTAGGAAATTGGTATAGCTGCTCAGCCTGCTTGGGAGTAGTGATTAATCAATGAATCGGCCTATTAGCTAGATTAATCGGTCGACTATTAATCAGTAGATTAAATAGGAACTTGCTAATATATATCTAGTGTTTTTACGTATTATACCATACTCTCATGCTCTCAGCTATGTAATATGCCAAAATATGCTAGTTTGGTCGAACCCTAACTATTGTGGAGCGAGAGGGGTATGGGAGAGGTTACATGCCAAAATTTTGGGCTTTGTTTGCCCACAAGTTAATGGGCCAGCAACAATTAATAAACCTGACAACCGATTAATCAGTCTAACAGGCCAATTAATCAGCATGGCAAGTTAACACGACGAATAGGTGTTATTCGATTTAGACACCCCACGAGTAGCGATTAACCGGCCCGTTAACTGATTAATTGGATGAAGTCTTAAACAGTGCTTGTAACCCTAGGAGCCCTACCTAGCGTATATATAAGCCAGAGGGTTTAGCCCATAGCGAGGACTTCAAGGCAATATCGTTCACATAGCCCTAAAGTTAGAACACATCTTACGATCTCGAGGTAGATCAACTCTGTATTCGATACATCTCCATCAATAAAAACAAGAGCAAGATGTAGTGTTTTACCTCATGTCGGTGTCAAAACCGGCGGATCTCGGGTAGGGGGTCCCGAACTGTGCGTCTAGGCAGATGGTAACAGGAGACATGGGACACGATGTTTTACCCAGGTTCGGGCCCTCTTGATGGAGGTAAAACCCTATGTCCTGCTTGCTTGATATTGATGATGTGGGTATTACAAGAGTAGATCTAACACGAGATCAAGGAGGCTAAACCCTAGAAGCTAGCCTATGGTATGATTGTTGTTCGTCCTACGGACTAAAGCCATCCAGTTTATATAGACACCGGAGAGGGCTAGGGTTACACAGAGTCGGTTACAATGGTAGGAGATCTACATATTCATATCGCCAAGCTTGCCTTCCACGCCAAGGAAAGTCCCATCCGGACACGGGACAAAGTCTTCAATCTTGTATCTTCATAGTCTTGGAGTCCGGCCGATGATGATAGTTCGGCTATCTGGACACCCCCTAGTCCAGGACTCCCTCAGTAGCCCCTGAACCAGGCTTCAATGACGATGAGTCCGGCGCGCATGTTGTCTTCGGCATTGCAAGGCGGGTTCCTTCTCCGAATAATTTATAGAAGATTGTGAACACCAGGATAGTGTCCGGCTCTGCAAAATAAATTCCACATACCATCGTAGAGAGAATAATATTTACACAAGTTCAATCTGCTGACGTATTTGGTGGTGTGACGTCACACCACTACCAAGCCTTTACTCGAATCGTTTTTATTGTACCACCTCAGCGTGTTTAGCGAAGCGGTTTCCTTGTCACGTCTTGTCGAAGCAGAGATCGTGTTCCCCTTATTCCGGGATTCCCACCAATACGGACATGGGTAACCCAACCGCGCCATTGATTGCGGCGCTTGGGAGATAAGCGAGTTTTATCAGGCCGGTGGGGACGCATGTTTCCGTCCGCCCATATAAGGGGATAAAGATCCAACCCTTTTACCTGCACCTTCTTCCTCCTTGGCTTATCCATCTCCGCGAACTCGAGCTCCAGCGCCCAAGTCCGCACATCTCACCTCAACCTTCTCCAACTATGTCCGGAGCGGGAGGCAAGTGGATGGCCTCCTCCGTTACGGAGGGGCACATCCAGAAGCTGCGCAGCGCCGGATATCTGTCCAGCGACATCGCGCACCGGCTCCCCGACGAGGGACAGCTCATCCCCACCCCCAGGCCCCACGAGAGGGTAGTATTTCTTCCCCATTTCCTCCGCGGACTAGCTTCCCACTCCATCCCTTTGTCCAGGGGCTCATGTTCTACTACGGCCTGGATTTCCATGATCTGGCCCCGAATTTTATCCTCAATATCTCGGCGTTTATCGTCGTGTGTGAGGCCTTCCTCTGCATCCAGCCCCACTTCGGCTTGTGGCTCAAGACCTTCAGTATCAAGCCGAAGGTGGTAAAGGGCAGCCAAGCGGAGTGCGGAGGCGCCATGGTGGGCAAGATGCCCAACATTACTTGGCTTGAGGGCACCTTCGTGGAAACCATTAAGGGGTGGCAATCCGGGTGGTTCTACATCACCGAGCCGCGTGACCCTGAATGGGCAGCGGCCCCCAAATTTAGATCTGGCATCCCCATATGGCTCACCTCCTGGAAAGAGAGTGGCCGGACATGGGGTGATTCGGAGGAGCTGACCGGACTCCAAGCCTGCATCAAAAAGCTAGTGAACAAGAAGCTCAAGCTTGTCAACGTAGTCCAGGTCATGCTTATCCGCCGGATTCTCCCATGCCAATGACGGGGCTTCAGTATGTGGGAGTTTGATTCGGCGCAGCACCAGACTTTGAGCGGGCTCTTTGACACTACGTACAAAGATGTCTGGAGGGTGTTGTTTAAAGGTGCCGAGGCCCCCGCATCCGCTACCGAAGATCGTGGATTCAGCTCGCAGCGTCCGGCTAGCGAGGTAAGCGATTTTGCCCTCTACGGGACACTTGTTTTCCATAGTTTGACTCTATGCTGGATCTAAACTCCCTCTCCTTTGACAGGACTGGCTGAAGAAGGCTGAACAGACTATCTGTCCAGCCCCATTGCCAGAGGACCCTGCGGACGCCCCATTAACGGGGCTGCTGGCTCCGGCACCCCACGTGGTGCCAGAGAAGAAGGCCAAGAAGAAGGCCATGGGCACTCGGAAGAGTTCCCGTTTTCAGGTGTCATCGGACGATGACTCCGAGGCAGACTCCTCCCACAAAGGCGAGGAGGAGAAGAAGAAGGCCTCTCCCCCAGCGGGGGGAGGGAAGAAAAGGAAGGCTTCCCCAACAAGGGAGGCCGAAGGGTCCAAGAAGGGAAAGACTCTTCCCCCGGACTGCTCCGCCAACGCCAGTGATGACGACGAGGATTGGCCTCCAAGGGCCAAGCCCCTGGCGAGCTTGTAAGTATCCGGACTCCCGAATACCACTTCCAGGTTTTTCTTTTCGCCACATAGTGTCTTTCTAATGCCGCATACAATCCTGCAGTCCGCCCAAGGATGATTTTCCCGCTTCGTCGAGCGGGTCCTTGGGTGCGTCGGATATGGATTCCCTTCCGACCGCCTCCACCCCCCGTGATGCGGACGATGCCGAGGTGGGATCCCGGGAAGGGACCCGCCAGGAGGAGGAGGCCCCGGAGGTGCCGCAGGGCAACCTCCCGGACTTTGCGCCGGACTCCGCACCGGAACCTGAAGTGGCTCCGGAGTCCGACGGGCGGCCCCTTCGTAAGAAGGGCAAGACCGCGACGCCAGCGGCCTCCGTCCAACCGTAGGCGCCGGATAGCTTGCTGGAGGCGCTCAATGGCGCCTCCATCGAAGAGGAACACCGCACCTTCATGAGTGCGGTGATTCAGAAGGTTCAATTTGCCAAGAGCGGGCTGACCGAAGCCTGCAGCAGCCTTCTAACAGGCTTTGAGGTAAGAATTTTGATATATGTAGAATAGTACCGCATAGACAGTAGCCCCTGATGCTCGGTTCGGTATTCAGAAAGAAAAGCCGGACTAAGGATCTAAAAAGATATACGCAGGAGTCATGAAATATGTCAATATGGGGTTGCAGGCTGTGCTGCTGACCTCTGCCGCACTGACTGCGGAGGTCAATACTTTGAAGCAAAGCCTCGAGCGGTCCGAGAACAAGCTCGGCCATGCCAAGAAGCAGCTCGAGGACAAGGAAGGTGAATAACACCGTATTAAGATTGTACCTTACAGAAAAGGATTTGGCTGCAAGAAAATTGACAAGGATAACATGGGTATTGCAGGTGCCACGACTGAGGTGGCGACCCTGAAGGAGGCGGTGTCCGCGGCCGAACGTAATGCGGACACGGACCGCACCGAGCGAGAGAAGCAGGAGGCGCGGGTGGCGGAGGTACAGCAAGAGCTCCAGGATCTCGTGGAAAAACATGAGAGCCTGGAGCGTGACTCAAAGACTCGAGAGTCCGAGCTTGCATCGGCTCTTGAGAGTGCCAAAGCCGCTAAGGCCGAAGCCTACAAGGCCCTCCAAGAAATCGAGGCGTTGAAGAGAATAGCAGCGGGTAAGGCATTTTTCATGCAAAGTAAGCATGTGAGTGTAAATTACCTATCACTTACCCAAATTCGGAGCTCTCCAGGAGCGTTCGCAGATCTTCCTCGCAGCGTGTTCGATGCTACCGCTTTCTACCGGGCCGAGGAGGGGAGCTCGATGGAGAAGGTCTTATGGTCTCAGTATGCTGAGGCCGGACATCCAGTGCCCCTTAGCGACCAGCTGAAGCAGCTGGTCGAGCTCCACAAGGTGGCCGAATAGGCCATGAGGGGTCTCATAGTTCGGCTGTGGCCTAAGGAGGCCGTGCCTGGGAGCTACTTCGGCCTGGTGCGGCGGCTGGTGGATGTGTGTCCATGGGTTGAAGTCATCAAGCACTCCGCCTGTATTGAAGGTGCCCGTCGGGCCCTTGCCCGTGCAAAGGTGCACTGGGGCAAGATGGATGCTGAGAAGCTTGTGACGGACGCGCCACCACTGGGCAAGGAGTATCGTACTCCCGAGATGTATTATAAGACTGTTCTGAAGGGTGCCCGCACTATTGCGGGTGAGTGCTCCAAAGATGTAATATTTGAGTAGACTCGCATTTTGTTATCCTGTGCGCTAAAAACTTTGTTCATATGCGCTAAGCAATGCTTGTTAATTTAAAATATTACCTTCTGTGCGGCTGTTTATCAAATCTGAGAGATGGCAGGTCGTCGGCTTCGACCCCCATGCCACAAGTGCTGGGGTGTTCGGGATAAATTTGAGCACTCTTGTTCCCATTTTTGGGTCCATCTAGGGAGGCGCTCAACACAACGAACAAGGCAACCGGACTTATAATGCTTGAACACTCTCACTTAGCCATAGAATTCTATAATTTTAAATTTCGGCGAAGCCCCTAGTGTTCGGAAGGCCGAATTTGGGGCGCTATCCACGCCTGGGCCGGACAAAGCCGGTTCCTCGCTCTAAGCGGCATAAGTCTTTAGGGACTCGAAAAAACCTCTCAAACAGCGACCGGCTCTCGCCTCATCATGACAGTCAGTTTTAGCTTTCTCCACTGAGGCGCTCGCCCAGCTCAACTGGGGTGCAATCGCAGTGGTTCTCCCAGTGCTACCTTAGCCGATACAACGGAACATAAGGTACCAAAACATGGGAGCCGGGAAAACCCAACTATTGACCCAAGACATGATTCGGAGCCGATGCATATAATGCTATAAGTTCGGGGTGCCGCACTTGTGAAAGTGTTCGGACTTATCGCACCATGATGCGGGAAACATAAGCCCCTGGTGTATTTAACCGTACCAAAGTGTACGGATGCAACATGTCATAAATGAACATATGTATAAGAAAGGAATGCAATTGTAAGGAAGAAGGTGCATTGTTTATTCAAGAAATACTGCTGTGAATGCAGAACGATACAAATGGTGCGATAAGCAAGGGATGGGACTATCAAACATGTCCCCCTCCAGGGGTAGGCTGCGGAATGGTGTATAAAACAGATTTAATGCTCATAATGGAGACCACCTGGATATTCGTCGTAGCCTTTCTCCTTCCCTGGCTGTTGCATTGTGAGTTCGGCAGGTCTACTGCCGGACAGGGCCTCTGATGAACGGGGTCCTGTTGGTAAAAAAAGGAAAAGAAAAAAGAACGACACACTTGAGAGCCCCTGGTGTGGTTAAGCCGCATTCTGGGCCTATCGTGGTCGTGCCCCTCCCCCTATGCCCATGGTATCTTCAGAGCGTAATGATGTACGCGAAGGACCCGTCTTGAAATTTTGTAGGGGTTGGGGTTGGGGCCGCATTGCTACGCGTGCTCAGAACGTGCCAGGTGGTCTTGTTGTAAGTTACTCCGGGCGCATTTAGCCGTGTCCGGTCGCTTAACGGCCGGACTCGAGAATTGCCTTAAGAGGCTGCACTGTACTTCTGCCGCGAGAGCCGCTGTATGTTCCTCCGTTCGGAGAGAGTGTTCAGTGTTTCCGTTGACCGTGATGACTCCTCGAGGGCCTGGCATCTTGAGCGTAAGGTATGCGTAGTGCGGTACCGCGTTGAACTTTGCAAACGCAGTGAGTCCGAGCAGAGCATGATAGCCGCTGCGGAACGGAACTATGTCGAAGATTAACTCTTCGCTTCGGAAGTTATCCGGGGATCCGAATACCGCTTCCAGTGTAACTGAGCCTGTACAATTCGCCTCTACACCTGGTATGACGCCTTTAAAGGTCATCTTTGTAGGTTTAATCCTTGAGGGGTCTATGCCCATTTTGCGCATTGTATCCTGATAAAGCAGGTTCAGGCTACTGCCGCCGTCCATCAGGACTCTGGTGAGGTGAAATCCATCAACGATTGGGTCTAAAACCAATGCGGCGAATCCGCCATGGCGAATGCTGGTGGGGTGGTCCCTTCGGTCAAAAGTGATTGGGCAGGAGGACCATGGATTGAACTTCGGGGCAATTGGCTCCATCGCGTATACATCCCTGAGTGCACGCCTCCGCTCCCTTTTGGGTATGTGGGTTGTGTATATCATGTTCACCGTCCACACTTGTGGGGGGAAACCCTTCTGTCCTCTATTGTTCGACGGTCGGGTCTCTTCCTCGTCGTTACTATGCAGCCCCTTGTCGTTGTTTTCGGCAATTAACTTGCATGCCTGCTTGAATACCCAACAGTCCCTGTTGGTGTGGTTAGCTGGCTTTTCGGGGGTGTCGTGTATCTGGCACGAGCGGTCGAGTATTCGGTCCAAATTGGACGGACCCCGAGTAGTTCTTTTGAATGGCTTTTTCCGTTGACCGGGTTTAGAGCCTCTGAATCCGGCATTCACTGCCGTATCCTCACTATTGTCGCCATTAATGCGGCGTTTGTTTTTGTTGCGACGCGGCCTGCCATTGTGGTCCTTGGTATCCGGACTGCCAGAATTTTTACTGAGGTTGTTGCTGCGTGCTAGCCAGCTGTCCTCACCCGCGCAGAAGCGGGTCATGAGTGATGTGAGGGCTGCCATGGATTTCGGCTTTTCCTGTCCCAGGTGCCGGGCAAGCCACTCATCGCGGATGTTATGTTTGAAAGCCGCGAGGGCCTCCGCATCCGAACAATCGACGATTTGATTTTTCTTGGTTAAGAACCTTGTCCAGAATTGTCTGGCCGATTCGTCTGGCTACTGAATTATATGGCTTAGGTCGTCAGCATCTGGTGGTCGCACGTACGTGCCTTGGAAGTTATCGAGGAATGCGGCTTCCAGGTCTTCCCAACTCCCAATTGACTCTGATGGCAAGCTGTTAAGCCAATGTCGGGCTGGTCCTTTAAGCTTGAGTGGGAGATATTTGATGGCGTGGAGATCATCACCGCGGGCCATGTGGATATGAAGGAGATAGTCCTCGATCCAAACCGCGGGGTCTGTTGTGCCATCATAAGATTCAATGTTCACGGGTTTAAACCCTTCGGAGATTTGATGATCCATTACTTCATCTGTGAAGCATAGTGGGTGTGCGGCGCCTCTGCATTGGGCGATATCACGACGAAGTTCAAAAGAGCTTTGTATATTTTGTTCGGCCCGGCTGGACTTACTGTGTCCGGCGCGACGGTTGTCGTTGCGTATCATGGGGCGCCCACGCGATCCATAGATCGATCTTGGTTGTCTTGCCTTATCCTCCAATATATGTCGCAAGTCCGGGGCATTCCCCTGTTTCCTTGTGCTTTTCGAGCGATGTCGGGGTACAGTTCTGGTGGAGGGCCTAGAGGCCTCTCTGTCGCGGCCACGGGGTGGTCGGTCAGCCGTATTGTCTGCTGGTGATGCAAGTTCATATGCCTCCTCCTCTAATCAGGGGAGCAGCTTGTGTTTAGGGTAGCTTTTGGAGGGGCGGTCGAGCTCATGCTCTTCGGCCGCAAGGACTTCAGTCCATCTGTCGGCTAGCAGATCTTGATCAGCTCTAAGCTGCTGCTGCTTTTTCTTGAGGCTGTTTGCCGTGGCCATAAGCCTGCGCTTAAAACGCTCTTGTTCCACGAGATCCTCAGGCACGACGAATTCATCGTCGTCGAGGCTTGCCTCGTCTCCTGAGGGAGGCATGTAATCCTCTACTTCTTCATCTGCTGCTTTCTCATGAGGGCTGGCGTCTCCGTCCTCCTGTGCTGAATCTTGCTGGAGGGGGTTGTCTTCAGCACTGTCTAGGGTATTATTATCTCCGGTGCCGGAATCTCCATTCTTGTTGTGGCAGGATTTAGAGCGGCGCCGCTGACGCCGGCGCTTGGGCTGTTTCTTGGAGGGGTCATCCTCCGCTGTTCCTTCGCCATTCCCATCCTTTGGGATATCCACCATGTATATGTCATATGATGAGGTGGCTTTCCAGTGCCCAGTAGGCGCTGGTTCTTGGTCATCTCCGGCATCATCGTCCATATTGTCGATGTCTTCGGAGTCGAAGTCTAGCATGTCGGTTAGATCATCGACAGTGGCTACTAAGTGGGTGGTGGGTGGGCTTTGAATTTCTTCGTCGTCCGCATCCCAACCATCCTAACCGCAGTCCGGCCAGGGCTCTCCTGATAATGAGAGATACTTTAGCGAACTCAAGATGTCGCCGAAAGGTGAGTGTTGAAAGATATCCGCAGCGGTGAACTCCATGACCGGCGCCCAATCGGATTCGACTAGAGGGGGCGCGGGAGGTTTGGAGTCCGGCGAGGAGTCCGGCACCTCGGAGTCACGAGCTTCATGAGGGACAAGGTCAGTGTTCGGCTCTATCGCCGTAGAGGCTGCAGCCCCCGAGGTGGTGTCTAGCCACCCGTCCTCGATCTGCGCAGCCGGCTCCGAATTGAAGATCAGAGCGGACTCGTGTGCGGCCTCCAGGTTACTGTCCGGTTGCAGAGCTAAGTCATGCCCGTCGTGACAGTGCAGCGCGCTTGGTTGTGGCTCGAATCCATCGAAGATCAAGTCCACGCGGATGTCAGCCGTGAAGTTCAAACTTGCAAATCTGACCTAACAGCCAGGGGCGTAGCTTTCGATCTGCTCCAGATGGCCAAGCGAATTGGCCCGCAGTGCAAAGCCGCCGAATACGAAGATTTCTCCGGGGAGGAAGGTCTCACCCTGGACTGCGTCGTTGTTGATGATCAGAGAAGCCATCGAGCCTATCGGTGATGACACAGAGGAACTCTCAATGAAAGCACCAATGTCAGTGTCAAAACCGGCGGATCTCGGGTACGGGGTCCCGAACTGTGTGTCTAGGAGGATGGTAATAGGAGACAAGGGACACGATGTTTTACCCAGGTTCGGGCCCTCTTGATGGAGGTAAAACCCTACGTCCTGCTTGATTGATATTGATGATGTGGGTATTACAAGAGTAGATCTACCACGAGATCAAGGAGGCTAAACCCTAGAAGCTAGCCTATGGTATGATTGTTGTTCGTCCTACGGACTAAAGCCATCCGGTTTATATAGACACCGGAGAGGGCTAGGGTTACACAGAGTCGGTTACAATGGTAGGAGATCTACATATTCGTAGCGCCAAGCTTGCCTTCCACGCCAAGGAAAGTCCCATCCGGACACGGGACGAAGTCTTCAATCTTGTATCTTCATAGTCTTGGAGTCCGGACGATGATGATAGTTCGGCTATCCGAACACCCCCTAGTCCAGGACTCCCTCACCTCCATCAAGAGGGCCTGAACATGGGTAAACATCGTCTCCCTGTTCCTATTACCCACGATCCGAGATCCACAGCTCGGGACCCCCTACCTCGAGGTCTGCCGGGTTTTTTGTTGTAACATTCTTCTGCTAACATGGAAATTCTCTTCTGCAGTATCATGTCAATTTCTAAATATGTGGGCAACTTTCTCTTCTCTTTAGTCTCGCAAGTCTATCTTGTGCCGCATGACAAATCTTTAAAACACATTGCAATTTTTGTTTGTTGTAGTATGTGCTACGGCTCCAACGTATCTATAATTATTGGTTGTTCCATGCTAATATATTATCTGTTTTGGATGTTTTATATGCATTCATATACTAATTTATATCATTTTTTGAGACTAACCTATTAACTCAGTGCGCAGTGCCAATTGCTGGTTTTTCCCTATTTTTTGGCTTTTTCAGAAAGGAATACATGGAGTCCAAATGGAATAAAACATTCGTGATGATTTTTCTTGGACCAGAAGACATCCGTAGGACTTGGAGAGGGGGCCAGAAGGTTCCCGAGGAGGCCACAACCCTCCAAGGCATGCTCACCTAGCTTGTGGGCCCCTTGGGAGTCCTCTAACCCTAATTCTTGCTCTATAAATTCACAAATATTCCCAAACCACAAGAAGAGTCCACCAAAATACTTTTTTGCCGCCACAATCCTCTGACCTCATGAGATCCCATCTTGGGACCTTTTCCGGCAATCTGGCGGAGTGGGATTCGCTCATGGAGGGCCTCTACATCAACACTATTGCCCTATCGATGATGCGTGAGTAGTTTACCATAGACCTACGGGTCCATAGCTAGTAGTTATATGGGTTCTTCTCTCTCTTTGATCTTCAATACCAAGTTCTCCTCGATGTTCTTGGAGTTCTGTGCGATGTAATACTTTTTTGCGGTGTGTTTGTTGAGATCCGATGAATTGTGGATTTATGATCAGATTATCTATGAATATTATTTGAGTCTCCTCTGAATTCTTATATGCGTGATTTGATATATTTGTATTTATCTTCGAACTATCGATTTGGTTTGGCCAACTAGATTGTTTCTTGCAATGGGGGAGGTGCTTAGTTTTGGGTTCAATCTTGTAGTGTCCTCACCTAGTGACATAGTAGGGGTAGCGAGGCACATATTGTTGTATTGTATTGTATTGTTGACACCAAGGATAAAAAGATGGGGTTTACATTATATTGCTTGAGTTTATCCCTCTACATCATGTCATCTTACTTAAAGCATTACTCCGTTCTTATGAACTTAATACTCTACATGCATGCTGGACAGCGGTCGATGTGTGGAGTAATAGTAGTAGATGCAGGCAAGAGTCGGTCTACTTATCACAGACGTGATGCCTATATTCATGATCATTGCCTTAGATATTTTCATAACTTTGCGTTTTTCTATCAATTGCTCAACAGTAATTTGTTTACCCATCGTATGCTTTCTTTAAGAGAGAAGCCTCTAGTGAAACCTATGGCCCCGGGTCTATTTTCTATCATATATTTTCAGATCTACAAACCAAAAACATAAAAAATACCTCGCTGAGTTTTATTTACTTTTATTTTTTTACGTTTTAGGAATCTTTTATATCTATCTCTATAAGATCTCATCCTTACAGATGACCGTGAAGGGATTGACAACCCCTTTATCGCATTGGGTGCAAGTGTTTAATTGTTTGTACAGGTGCATAGATTGGAGACTTTCTTGTACCTCCTACTGGATTGATATCTTGGTTCTCAAACTGAGGGAAATACTTATCTCTACTTTGCTACATGACCCTTTCTCTTCAATGGAAAAACGAACGCAAGTTCAAGAAGTAGCGGGAAGAATTTCTGGCGCCATTACCGGGGAGGTTCTACATCATGCCTACCAGGTACCCATCATAAACTCTCATCTCTTGCATTACATAATTTGCCATTTGCCTCTCGTTTTCCTCTCCCCCACTTCTAAAACATTTTCAGAAAAACATAAAAATATTTTCCTATTTATTTGCCCTCTTTCCATCATCTCTCAGTATGCCTTTGTGCATGTTTGATCTCTTTGCTTGTGTTGCCATGTGCCTTCTATTTGCTTGCATCTTTGCTTGCTAAAAATCTATTGATATGGATCCACTAAAATTTTCTACTTGGGTCATCTTTGATCCATATGTCCTCGTGCTAAAACCCCAACTAGTTTACTTGAGGGAAAATCATTAGATGAGCATGCTCATTTTGTGTGTCACTGTTTGTCTGAAAAAGGGGGACTCTTATGGAATCAAATAAATTGTTTGCTATGCTATGCTTTGAATCTATGTGAAAATCTATGATTTTACTTGTTGCTCGGAGAACCCTAAAAAACACCTTCCCTACCTATGTGAGTTCAATGATAATGAAATCCTATCTTCTTATGCTGAAGTTGTTTATAGTTACTATGATATCAAACAAATTGAAGAATGTGTTTCTTTCAAGGGTCCTTATGAAGTTCCTTCTTTGATTGAGAACTATGATATTACTCACTATCTGAAAATTTTGACATACTTAAATATTGCTATGAAAATTATGCTCATAATGCCTATGTTAAGGAATTTATTGAGAGAATGTTTGCTGCTTTGGAAGAAAATAATGATATGCTGAATCTATAGATAATTATGATTCCGTTGATTTGATTGAAATATCCCTTGATGAACATGATGCTTGCTATTCCTATGGCCATGATGCCAATATTAATTATGCTTATGGAGACGGACTTGCTATAGTTCCTTACGTTAAACATGAATTTATTGCTATTGCACCCACACTTGATAATTCCATCAATGAAAAGCATGATTGCAATGATGTTATTATAAATTCTATTAATGTCAATTGTGCTAATAATACGCAAAATCCTAAGCTTGGGGATGCTAATTTTGCTTCCACTACTTATTGCAATGATCATGACTGTGGTGTTAATGGTTTTTTTGATCTTGAAAAATCATTTAAGCCTCATGATGAATATGTTTGTGATAATATTGGAAGGGGGCTCGGAGAGGTGATGACTTTATTTGATGATAATCCCAATATTTTAGAAGAGTGTCAACTTTGCATGCTGGATCATGTAAAGAATATGTTTTGTGATAGCTATATTGTTAAATTTTAGTATGATCCCACATGTAATTATTATTAGAGAGGAAAATATGGTTGTACAAATTTTCATGTTACTAAATTACCTCTCGTTATGTTGAGATTGCTATTGTTTCTTTCTTCATCCTTGCATATGCTAGTTTTGCTTGCCTTGATAATTTGTTTGCTTACAAAATGCTTATGCATAGGAAGCATGTTAGACTTAAATGTGTTTGTCATATATTTTATGATGCTCTCTTTGTGCTTCAATTCTTGTCTTTCATGTGAGCATCATTGAAATCTCAATGCGTAGCTAAAAGGCTTTAAAGTAAAGCGCTTGTTGGGAGATAACTTAATATTTTTCCTCGTTGTTTTTCAATAATTATATCATCTAGCCTCTGTTTAGAGTTTTTCATGTTTTAAATTAGTGTTTGTGCCAAGTAATACCTTTGGGATGATTTGGAAGATAGTTGATTTGATTTTGCTGAAAAACAGAAAATTTTGCGTCCAGTAGCAGAATTTTGATAATTCACATGAACGTCATATGGTTATTATTATTATTTTTTAAATTATATACAAATTTCCCAGATTTTCCTAACTTTTCAGAATTTTTGGAGTTACACAATTATACAAAGTTTCCTGATTACTACAGACTATTATGTTTTAGACAGATTCTGTTTTTGTTGTGTTCTTTGCTTATTCTGATGAATCTATGTGTAGTATCGAGGGGGGGGGGTATCAACCATGGAGAAGTTGGAATACAGTAGATATAACACCAATATAAAATTAGAATGAGTTCAGAACAGTACCTAAGTGGTTATTTGCTTTCTTATACTAACGGATCTCATGAGTTTTATGTTTTGTTTTTCTTTGTGAAGTTTTCAAGTTTTGGGGATGCCAAAGGCACCATAAGGTAATATTTAAGGACAACCAAACATCTAAGCTTGGGGATGCCCCGGATGACATCCCCTCTTTTGTCTTCAATCTATCGGTAAGTTTACTTGAGGCTATATTTTTATTCACCACATGATATGTGTTTTGCTTGGAGCCTCTTGTATGATATGAGTCTTTGCTTTTTAGTTTGGCACAATCATTCTTCCTGTACACACCTTTTGAGAGGGACAGACATTAATCATGAACTTATTAGAATACTCTATGTGCTTCACTTATATCTTTTGAGCTAGGCAGTTTTGCTCTAACTTATATCTTTTTTGAGCAGGGTGGTGATGTTATTTTGAAGAAATTGATGAACGCTCATGCTTTAATTATATTATTTTGAGAGTTTGAAACAGCATGGTAATTTTCTTGGGTTATGAATCTAGTCCAAATATGATGGGCATCCAAGGGGGATATAATAAAAACTTTCATAAAGTGCATTGAATATATGAGAAGTTTGATTCCTTGCAATTGTTTTGAGATATGAAGATGGTGATATTAGAGTCATGCTAGTAGTGAATTGTGGAATTAAAGAAATACTTGTGTTAAGGTTTGTGATTCCCGTAGCATGCACGTATGGTCTTCTAGTTATGTGATGAAGTTGGATGCAAGTTATTCTTGATTGTCTTCCTTTGTGTGAAAGTAGGGAGTGCACAATGGTTAACTCGTACCAACCTCTCCCCTAGGAGCATGCGTAGTACTTTGCTTCGAGGGCTAATAAGTTTTTTGCAATAAGTATGTGAGTTCTTTATGGCTAATGTTGAGTCCATGGATTATACGCAGTCTCACCATTCAACCTTTGCTAGCCACTCTAGTACCGCGCAACTTTCCCCGGTGCATTAAACCTACTTTATACCTTTCCTCTAAACAGCCACCATACCTACCTATTATGGCATTTTTATAGCCATTCTGAGATATATTTCCATGTAACTCCACCGTTCCGTCATTATGAGTTTTTACCTTAAGAGTTTTTTCCTCGGGTTGTAATTTTGAGTTGTAAGTAAATAAAGGTGTGATGATCATCATTATTAGAACATTGTCCCATGTGAGGTTATAAAAATAAAGAGAAAAGAGAGAGGCCAAAGAAGTCTCCAAAAAATGAGAAAAAAAGGGAAAAAAAGAGAAAAAGAGAGAATGGACAATGTTACTATCCTTTTTCCACACTTGTGCTTCAAAGTAGCACCATATTCTTCATGATAGAGTGTCTCCAACGTATCTGCAATTTTTGATTGTTCCATGCTATTATATTATCTGCTTTGGATGTTTTATATGCATCAATATACTATTTTATATCAATTTTTGGGACTAACCTATTAACTCAGTGCCCAGTGCTAGTTGTTGTTTTCCCCTATTTTTGGCTTTTTTAGAAAGGAATATCAAAGGGAGTCCAAACGGAATAAAACTTTCGCGACAATTGTTCTTGGACCAGAAGACACCCGTAGGACTTGGAGAGACAGCCAGAAGGTTCCCGAGGAGGCCACAAGCCTGCAGGGCGCACCCAAGGGGGGCGCCCCTGGCTTGTGGTACCCTCGAGAGTCCTCTAACCCTAATCATTAATCTATAAATTCACAAATATTCCCAAACCACCAGAAGCGTCCACCATAATACTTTTCCACCGTTGCAAGCCTCTAACCTCGTGAGATCCCGTCTTGGGACCTTTTTCGGTGATCTGCCGAAGGGGGATTCGCTCATGGAGGGCCTCTACGTCAACCCTATCTCGCCCTACTGATGATGCGTGAGTAGTTCACCATAGACCTAAGGGTCCATAGCTAGTAGCT
Organism: Triticum aestivum; assembly: GCF_018294505.1. Classification (NCBI taxonomy): domain Eukaryota; kingdom Viridiplantae; phylum Streptophyta; class Magnoliopsida; order Poales; family Poaceae; genus Triticum; species Triticum aestivum. The sequence goes on along the minus strand of NC_057798.1, from coordinate 478,771,753 downwards.
ATATGGCTTCTTCTCTCTATTTGATCTTCAATACCAAGTTCTCCTGGATGTTCTTAGAGTTCTATCCGATGTAATACTTTTTTCCGGTGGGTTTATTGAGATCCGATGAATTGTTGATTTATGATCAGATTATCTATGAATATTATTTGAGTCTCCTCTGAATTCTTATATACATGATTTGATATCTTTTTATTTCTCTTTGAACTGTCGATTTGGTTTGGCCAACTAGATTGGTTTTTCTTGCAATGGGAGAGGTGCTTAGTTTTGGGTTCAATCTTGCGATGTCCTCACCCAGTGACATACTAGGGGTAGCGAGGCACGTATTGTATTGTTGCCATCAAGGATAAAAAGATGGGGTTTATATCATATTGCTTGAGTTTATCCCTCTACATCATGTCATCTTACTTAGAGCGTTACTTCGTTCTTATGAACTTAATATTGTAGATGCATGCTGGATAGCGGTTGATGTGTGGAGTAATAGTACTAGATGCAGGCAGGAGTCGGTCTACTTATCACGGACGTGATGCCTATATTCATGATCATTGCCTTAGATATCATCATAACTTTGCGATTTTCTATCAATTGCTCAACAGTAATTTGTTTACCCATTGTATATTGTCTTTAAGAGAGAAGCCTCTAGTGAAACCTATGGCCCCCGGGTCTATTTTCTATCATATATTTTCAGATCTATAAACTAGAAAACCCAAAAATACCTTGCTGAGTTTTATTTACTTTTATTTTGTTTTACGTTTTAGTAATCTTTTATATCTATCTCTATCGAATCTCATCCTTACAAGTGATCGCGAAGGGATTGACAACCCCTTTATTCCATTGGGTGCAAGTGTTTGATTGTTTGTGCAGGTGCATAGATTGGAGACTTGCTTGTACCTCCTACTGGATTGATACCTTGGTTCTCAAACTGAGGGAAATACTTATTTCTACTTTGTTGCATCACTTTTTCCTCTTGAGGTGAAAAATCAATGCAAGCTCAAGAAGTAGCAGTTTGGCAATTTTCTTTTATAGCCTGGTTATTGTTTTTAGAATTGTCAATCTATCTGTTATAGGATGGCAAATCTCGCTGTTGCAGAATGAAAATTTAAAAAATTATCCAAGGAAGGGTTTCTGAGTGTACGCGGATACGGATGTGTGGCCAATGGTGTCTGCATACATATCATGTCGAATTTAAACTAATAGGACGAAATTCATGCAAACACGACAGAATTTCATATAAATCAGATGAAATTCATTGCATTTCGAACATGTTTCATTAAAAAAAGCAGACCATCCCTAAACGTATCCAATGACGGTGGTCGTCGTCCGCTTATTTTATATTCTGCATCGGCGACCACGTCCTTCATTTACGGTCTCCATTGCCAGCGGCGAGGTGCAAGACCCATGAAGTGGAGGTGCGGTCTCACGCGAGGAAGAGTAGAACATGGGAGATGAACTGGCCAACTTGGGACACGATGGCATGTCACCTCCCATGCCCTACTCATCCTCAGAGGAATTGGGGACCTGTCTGTTACCGGTGCTGGTGGATGTGAGGTCGATGATGGACGTGGACGGTCCGTCATTGTCCACCTGCCATGTGTGCACCAAAAGTGGAAGGCGGCGCATACGACACACATCTGGTGGTGTTGGAGTCCTGGATCGCCTGCATCGCCAGTGAGTGCACGGATGCGTCCACATCCAGCTACATTGACTCTGTGTTGTGAACGGCGCCTTGAGCACGCGCAACCTTGTAGAGCGCTTGCTGCTCCGCAACGAAGTTCGTGTATGTCGCGGCCATGGCGGCCACAGCTGCCTTGCTTGCATGCGCACTGTAGATTTGGCCCTCTGCCAACCACTGTTGCTCGAGGGGAATAGGTTGTACTTTTGCACCATGGAGGCACCGTAGTGCGCCTGCGCCTGCTCCATCATCAGGCTGGCATGCATCGGTGTGGGGTCCGGCACTATGTCATTGTCGGAGCCTATAGGGTCGCTGTTAGAGACCTCAAGCGAGCTGGTCGGCATGTTGTGCTCGATTCTCTTGGTGCAGCGGGTGTGCAAGGCAGCTGCTAGGGCAGCCACCTGATACGTCATAAACGTATTATCGGTGGGAAACAACACCTATGGGATCACTAGAATCCCTACTATGGTTGCGGTGCGCGAGATCGTGAGAAGAGCGGGACTAGCAGACAACACAAAGGGGATTTACCCAGGTTCGGGCTGCAAAGATGCATAAAACCCTACGATCCTGCTTTGGTGGATGTATTTAGTGTTCTTGAGCTCTTGAACTAGCTCTGGGTGCTGCCAGGTTCCAAAGAGCCGAATCCTTCTCCAGTGCGCCATGGGCCTCCTTTTATAGGTGAAAGGGGATGCCACAGTGGCACACAGGAGGTGGAACGTGCTACAGCGCTGTGAGCTTATCGCTGGTATTATAGGACAAAGCGCATTTAATGTGAGGCTTAGGTGTCCCTCACTTTATCGGGGACGGGAGCGAGGCCCGTCTCGTCCGTCGCCGCTCCTCCTTGCTTCAACACGTGCCCTGGCCAGCAATGCATGTGGTGCCATGTAGGCAGGCAAGTAGCTGAGGTGGCACGGTGGTGGAGCCTCCACGAAGATCTGCATGCCGCCACGCAGGTGCGTGCTGAGTTGGCCTGGAAGCTGCATGTTGCCACACAGGTGCCTGCCCAGCTGGTTGGGCTGGCAGCTGCATGCGAACGGGCGGCGGGGAGTTGGTTGGTGCGGGCCTGGCAGTGGCCCTATTGTCGCCTCTGGCAAGGGTCTTGTCAGGTGGCCCGACAAGGGTCCTGCTATGGCGCGCTGGCGTCCCCGGCAAGGGTCTCGCCGGGGGTCTTGTGGATTCCTTCCATAAGGATCTTGGTGAGGATTGTTGCTTTCCAATCCTCACCTGATCTTGAGCATTCTATGTCTTCACAAAGATTTGCATGCCACCATGGAGGTGCCTCCTGAGCCCTGGTCCAACATGGCTGTTGGAGACCGTGGCTCGAGGGTGGACCGCTCAACTGGTGTGGGTGAGCTGCCCCGGCAAGGGGCTTGCCGGGGCTGCGGAGGCTGCCCCTGGCAAGGGTCTTGCCTGGGAAACCTGCTTCTCCCATCTGCACTTTGTGGCCTTGGTCCTTGATGTTGCCTTATTTGTCTCGTGCCTTCGGCTTCTTTCCGGCTTCCCTTTCCTGCCCTGTTATGCATGGCCACGGCGGGTGGCTCTGACTGCCCGTGCACAAGTAAAGGGGTCAAAAGCAGATCCCCTACAAATTGTACACCGAAAGGAGCCCCCGGGCCTGGTCCATACATAAGTGCAGCACGTTGTTGGGCCAGGCCCAGAACGGTGCGCGAGCAGTTGGGGCGGATTTTTACCGCGGTAACTGTTCTGTTTGCTGCGCTTCCCCCACGACCCGCATTGAACGCGCGACGTGGGGGTCATGTGCTCGCGCATGACGGAAGCGCGCTAGCGTCATCCTGTGATGGACAGTAAAGAGGCGGCTTGCGTGTCTCTTCGAGACCGCAGGGCTGCTGCTCATTTACCGCCCCCGCTTGGGAACCGTCGCTCCACACATCCCACTGCGCCCTCCCTTGCGCCACATTCGCTGCATGCACGATGCAGAGCGAATGGCAGGCGTGCGGGATGTGGGAATTCACGCGCGTGCGTGGGTCGATTCCCACGCGCCTTCAATGGAGCGGGGACGGCGGTTCACGGCCCCGCTTGCTGTCACTTCAACGGGCCGGATTGGCCGAGAGAGGGCGGCCGAGCCTCGCCCCCGCCCCTTTATAAAGAGGGGAGCGGGAGGAACGGTGCCTCTCAACCCTTCGCCATCTGCCTCTCCTCATTCCTACTTCCTCCTTTCTTTTGCCATGGCGAGGGGGCGTGGCGACGCTTCATCGGTGGCGGTGAGGGTCTTGGCTCGACAACGCATCGCTCCTCCCAAGAGCTCGTGCCGGCGGAGCCGCCTGTTAGAGGGAGGGGGAGGGGGCGAGGTCAAGGCCGTCGTGGCGCTTCGAGGGAGAGGAGGACGAGGCGGCAGATCGGCTTCATCTCCGCCAATGGCCCCTCCTCCGGTGGAGGGCCACGTCGGGGACAACCCTTTCGAGTTCTTCATCAGGCTGCGCCAGCCGCCGCGCCGTCATCTTCGCCTCCCGACGCCGTTTGCGTGGGAGATGGAGGTGGATCCGCCGTAGGCGTTGCGGCTGCATATGACAGGTTGCGGGAACAGCGGCATATGGGCCGATGTCGAGTTCCCTGCCCCTCATGTCATGTACCTCCATCGAGGGTGGAAGACCTTCGCCCGCATTCATAGCTTGACGGAGGGGCTCACTCTCCATTTCAAATTAATGGAGAGTGGCCTCCTCTCCGTCAAGATCTTCGGGCACTTCGGGACTCACGTAAGGTGCTGCGTGGAGAGCTCCTCCAACGATGAATATCCCTCCTCGAGCGAGGGTGACGAGGAATACAGCGGCAGCGACGATGAGGGTAGAGGGCGACAGGATGACGGGTCCGACTAGGTGTCGGGCGCCGCTCTGGGCGGCACAAGTGACCCCATCATCCGTGTCGCCGGCTCCTTGAACTTCTCGGGGTCGCCTCCTTGGGCGGCTGGCGTTGGAAGGTTGTGGAAGAGGAAGAGGGCGGGCGGCAAGGCCGTCAAGTCAGAGTACACGGGCACCGACGTCTTCGTAGCGTATTGACAGTCCTACCGCCTCGTCTTCCAGCTCTTCTACCGTCATCATCATCACCAGCCTCCCTTCGGGGTGGCCACCGGGATGTTCTCCTGGTGCCTTCTGCTGCTCGTACTTCGCCTAGGCGCCCCTTTTGCCCTTTTGCCTTCTTGTTCCATTTCTTGGGGAGAGGGACAAGAAAGGGATTACGGGTACCTTATCTCTTTTTAGTCCTGTAAGCCTTCGAGACCTTGTTAGATTTAGAACTTGTAATCCCCTTGCTCATGTTTTTCATTCCATATGAACTGTACCTGTACGGGATGTTTTTAATGAAAAACGATGTTTGCCTGGCTTTCGTTCGCGGGGTAAACCCACGACAAGGAATGAACCCTTGTTACTATCTAAGGTAAACGTTTTTCACCCGGCAACAGGCCTCGCTGTTCCCCCACCTCGCTCGACCTTTCTCATGCTCTTGGCGGAGGCAGGGATGAGATGACTTTGGGCTCCACGCTCTCTCCCCTTGCTGCCGCGACTACGACCAACTTCGGACCCAGGAAATAATCCTTGGGTTCGGAAAGAGGGGAGCACGGTAGCTTGGATATAATACGCGGTTTCACATTCCCCAGTTCATAACGAAATGCATGATAGAGGATAAAAGACTTATCTGGACCTACATCCCCCGGCAACCTTGGCTTGCCGTGGACAGATCCTTGTATTTGCAGCCCCCGGCAACCTTTGCTGGCCGGGGTCGGGGCACCGGTCCGTTCCTTTCTTCCAAACAGCTCGGTAGAAATACTTACGTGTCCTGCAAACCAAAAAGGACAGGGAAGAAACAGAGAGATGCATACTCGACCTCTAAGCTAGGGGTTAGCCGCTGCCAAGCATTATCAACCCTAACCGAGGAGGAGACTCGACCTAGAATGCATGATATAACTTAGGGCACCAGCGCTTCATTTATTAGTGCTCAGGGTTTGCGCCTGGCTTTGTACAAAGGGTTGCATGCCTTGCCGACAAGGCTTGTACAAAAGGGTGGCTTGCCGGGAGGCCCGACAGCCGCGCCTTATGGGTAAAACTTGCGAAGATGCTCGATGTTCCAGGAATTGCTCACTGGAACGGCATCTTCAGTCTATAGGCAGACTGCGCCGGGCCTGGTGACTCATGTTACCCGATAAGGGCCTTCCCACTTTGGCATCAACTTGTTGGAATTCTTGGCCGACTGAATGTGCCAAAGAACAAGGTCGCCTTCCTCAAAGCTCCGGGCATGAACCTTGTGGCTATGGTAGCGGCGCAAGGCTTGCTGGTAGTGTGCTACTCTCACAGCCTCTCGGAGACGATCTTCCTCAAGGAGCGTTGCGTCATCTTGCCGTAATCGCTCTTGCTCAAGCTCATCATAAGCGAGCACTCGAGGTGACCCGTATATGAGTTCCGGTGGGAGAACTGCTTCTGCCACGTAGACCAGGGCAAAGGGTGTCTGGCCGGTGGCTCGATTTGGCATCGTTCTGATCAACCAAAGAACCGCCGGTAACTCATCAATCCAGCATCTTCCACTTTTGCGCAGCCTGTCAAAAGTCTTCGTTCTTAAGCCTCGCAAAACTTCAGCATTTGCTCTCTCCACTTGGCCGTTGCTCCGTGGATATGCCACGGAGGCAAAACAGACCCTGCTGCCGAGATCCTTAATGTATTGCGTGAAGGCATGGCTTGTGAACTGTGTGCCATTGTCAGTGATGATCCTGTTGGGTATCCCAAAATGGCACAGTAGTCCCTTGAAGAACTTGATGGCTGACTGCGCCATCACCTTCCTCACTGCTTCCACCTCTGGCCACTTGGTGAACTTGTCGATTGCGACGTACAAGTACTCAAAGCCCCCGACAACACGGGGGAAGGGGCCCAATATGTCGAGACCCCAGACCGAGAAGGGCCAAGAGAGAGGGATAGTTTGAAGGGCTTGAGCTGGTTGATGAAGCTTCTTTGAATGGAACTGATACGCTTCACACTTGGTTACTAGTGTCGTCGCATCCGGGAGGGCGGTGGGCCAGAAGAAACCTTGCCGGAAAGCTTTGCCGGCAAGGGCCCTCGACCCTATGTGGGAGCCACATATGCCTCCATGTACCTCTGCCAACGGCCTTAGTCCTTCCTCCCGGGAGATGCACTTCAATTTCACCCCATTTGGTCTTTTTTTGTACAATACGTTATCAACGAATTGGTACAGAGCAGACCGGCGGGCTACTCTTTCTGCCTCTTCCTGCTCCTCAGGAAGCTCTCCTTTTTGGAGGAATTGGACGGTGTGCTGCACCCATGCCGGAGCCTGTGGCTCGACGACAAGGACCAAAGGCATCTCTTCTGCCACGGGAGCGGCCGTCTCCACGACCATGACCTGAGGTCCTGCCAGAGTCGGTTGTCCCGCGGCAGGATCGGCATCCACGGCAACATCTTCGCCGGCGGCTCCGGGGAGCTCGATGGGGAAGTACTTGCCGGAGCCTAGCTTCCTCCACTTGTTCTGCCCGGTTGATGGCTCAACGGATGGTTGGGTTAACTGAAGCACAAAAGTACCTCGTTCCACAGGTAGCTTGAGGGCAGCGCACTTTGACAGGTAGTCGGCAATGTCGTTCTCCGTCCGAGGGACATGCTCCACTTGTATACCATCAAAGCGCTCCTCCAGTTTCCTCACCTCATCTACACAAGCTTCCATCAACGGGCTTTGATAATCTTTGCTGACCTGCCTGACGACGAGTTGCGAGTCGCCCCTGATGATGAGCTTTTTGACTCCGAGGTCTGCCGCGATCCTGAGACCGGCAAGCAAACCCTCGTACTCGGCGGTGTTGTTGGTTGACATCTCCCGGGGAAAGTGAATTTGGATGACGTACTTGAGGTGCTCTCCGGTGGGTGCGACAAGCAGCACACCAGCACTGGCGCCTTGCAGCGAAAAGGCCCCATCAAAGTACATGATCCAGTTGCCGCTTGTTTCCTCGCCGGGGAGAGTGGTCTCCTGTACCTCTTCGTCAGGCGTCGAGGTCCATTCTGCAACAAACTCCACCAAGACTCTGCTTTGGATCGTTGAGGTACTTTCAAACTTTAGACCAAAACTCGATAGCTCCAAGGCCCATTCCACGATCCTTCCTGTTGCATCTGGGTTATGCAGTATCCGTTGCAACGGAAGGCGGGTAACCATGGTGATCTCGTGCGCTTGGAAGTAGTGGTGCAGCTTCCTCGAGGCCATAAGGAGGACGAAGAGCAATTTTTGCACACTTGAATACCTCGACCTAGCTCCTTGCAAGAGGGAGCTGAGGAAGTAAACTAGGTGCTGCACCATCTTCTTCCTTTGCGCCACTTCACCTGGTTGTGCGGGTCCTGTCATACTAGCGCCAGTCTTGCCGGGACCGAGCCCTGCCGGGGAGGGTTCTGGCCCGCCAACCGTTGACTCTGCCGCTGCTGAAGTTTCCTTGTCGACCTCTCTCTGCACCACCAATGTGGTGCTAACCACTTGGTTTGTTGCCGCTAGATATAGCAGCAATGGTTCTTGTGGTTTGGGCGCAACCAGCACCGGGGCAGAGGAGAGGTATTTCTTCAAGTCTTGCAACCCCACCTTGGCCTCTGGGGTCCACTCCACTGGGCCCGTCTTCTTTAAGATCTTGAAAAAGGGGAGGGCACGCTCCGCGGATTTGGAGATGAATCTGCTCATGGCGGCTACGCAGCCAGTGAGCCGACGCACGTCCTTGATCCATTTGGGTGCCTCAATCTGCTCGATGGCCCTAATCTTGTCTGGGTTTGCCTCAATCCCGCGCTGTGACACAAAGAACCCGAGTAGCTTGCTGGACGAGACATCGAAGACACACTTCTCAGGGTTCAATTTGAGGTTAATCTTGCGCAGGTTCCCAAATGTTTCCTCTAGATCCCGCTCAAGTGTTGCCTTGTCCTTGGTTTTGACAACTATGTCATCCATATAAGCTTCCATATTTCTATGTAGCTGGGGTTCAAATCCAGTTTGGACTGCTCTTGCAAAGGTTGAGCCAGCACTCTTCAACCTGAAAGGCATCCATAAAAAGCAATACGTACCACATGGGGTGATGAATGTTGTCTTTTCCGCGTCTTCTTTTGTCATGAAGATCTGGTGGTATCCTGAGTAGGCGTCAAGGAATGATAACATGTCACACCCAGCCGTGGAGTCAACAATCTGGTCAATGCGCGGTAAAGGGAAGGGATCCTTTGGACAAGCCTTATTTATGTATGTGTAATCAATACACAGCCTCCACTTCCCATTTGCCTTGCGCACCACTACTGGATTGGCCAACCACGTCGGATGGAGTTCTCCTCTTACCAAGCCTGCCGCCTCTAGTTTTCTTATCTCCTCTATGATGAACTCTTGCCTCTCCAGAGCTTGCTTCCTGACCTTCTGCTTGACGGGCCGCGCATGAGGGCAGACAGCAAGATGGTGCTCAATCACTTTCCTGGGAACACCGGGGATGTCGGAGGCTTGCCACACAAACACATCGACATTCTCCCGTCAGAAGGTGACGAGCTCACTTTCCTATTTGCCATCGAGGGTGGAGCTTATGGTAAAAGCTCCCCCCGTGCCATACTCCTTGACGGGCACCTTCTTGGTCTCTGGTGGTGCGGCTCTGGACTTCTTGCTCTTGTCGGCGGAGCTCTCTGGCACGTCCTCAACGGGAGCGCAACACCCCGAAGAGGTGCCCTTGTCGGAGTGGGTGCGAGGGGTCTCGCCGGTCTTCTTCCCTCTCGGAGCTCCGTCGGCAGGATCAGGTGCCTTAGCGGCAACTGCTACAACTGCTTCCCGGTAGAGTTGGCCGGCGCAAATCAACGCATCTTTCTTGCCGGAGGGGACAGTGATGATGTTCATCGGCCCGGGCATCTTCAGCATGTTATAGGCGTAGTGTGAAGCCGCCATGAACTTGGCTAGTGCTGGGCAGCTTAAGGCAAGGGGATCTCGGCTACATAAAAAACAATCCTTTCTGTCCTGTGGTTCAGCTCGCCTCTGAATGTCACGGGCAGCGTGACCTTTCCCTTTGGCTGGCTCCTCCCCAGGTTAACCCCTTGGAACGTGCCCGTCTCCTCGAGGTCCCCATCAGGGATCTGCAGCCTTTTGACCACAACGGGCGAGATCAAGTTCAGGCCGGCCCCGCTGTCAACCAACATCTTTGTCACCTTGAGGTTGCGGATTGTTGGTGAAACCAACAATGGCAAGCACCCGACCGCAGTAGTGCGGTCAGGGTGGTCCTCGGTGTCGAAGATGATGGGCGTGCTGGACCATTTCAGCGGCTTCCGTGCGTCGAACGATGGCTCCACCGCCGTGATCTCACGCGCCCACTGCTTGAGTTGGTGGTGGGATGTATGCAGCGAGGCGCCACCATCGACGCACATGGCCTCTGTGGCTTTCTGAAACTCGTGGTCCCCAGACTCGTCGTCCTTGTCATGATCATCGTCTTCCTGCTTCTTGTCACGGCCCCGGGCGGGCCTCTCCTGCTAATTATCCTTGCCGCGGCGGCCTCCTTGGCCGCCACATTTCTTGTCGGATCCCTCGGCAACATCTTGGCCTTTCTCCTTGTCCCGCCGCTCATACTCGGCTTTCTGCTTCTCAGCGAGCAGCTCTACCTACCGGCGGTTTTGGAGGTCATGGCCCTTCTTCGCTGGGGTGGCGGTGTCGCTAGTGGAGTCAGTTTCTGCGCCGGCATCTTCGCCGGGGTACTTCCTTCCCTCTTCAGCGCGAGCACATTGATCGTCCAGGACATAAAGCTCGGCCACATCCTTGACCTTGTTCATCGCCAGCTCTTCAGGCATCTTGCGATTGTGCACATTCTGGTGGAACGCACTGATCACGGTGGCGGGATGAACATCGGGGATGTTGTACTGTACCCGGCTGAACCTTTGGATGTACTTGCGCAAGTTTTCTCCTTCCTTTTGATGTGCAAATCACTCGCTTGGCCATGAGCTTGGTGACCTCCGGTAAAGGCGCCAACAAACTCATGGCACAGGTCCGCCCAAGAAGAGATGGAATCCATCGGCAAGTGCATCAACCATGAGATAACATTAGGCTTGAGTGCCAACGGGAAGTAGTTGGCAAGTACCTTATCGTTGCGGGCCCTAGCAGCTTGCATCGCGATGGTGTAGATGCTGAGGAACTTTGACGGGTGAGTCTTGCCGTTGTACTTCTTGCCAACGTTGGGCTTGTACATACGGTGGGAGGGCCACTGGAACTGCCGCAGCTCACGGGTGAAAGCCTGACAACCCACCTCGTAGGGTAGGCCACCGTAGCCTCCCGGTGCTAGGTGGTCCATAGCGGGCCCTGCCCGCCTGTCCGACTGGTGGCGCGCGTCACGCCCGCACTCGATGGTAGTTCGAGCATCCTCATGAACCCGCCCCGAAGGACTTGACGCTGATCGCGGTTGGTTCACGGGTCGGACGACGCGATGGAGATATCATCACGAGCGTCGTCGCGACGGACCGACGCCCGGGGTAGCCGGGATGGAGGAGGGGAGTGCACCATGGCCGCATCGCCTCTGGCACGGCCTCCGCTGGCATGCGGTGGCCCGGCGGAGCGACGGTCTATGGGTCCCGCCGGCCGCAACTCATCGTTGTTGGCGATGCCGACGAGGCTCCGGACGGTGGCCCTCCATTTGTCGAGCTTCTCCACGGCGGGAGGAAAATCGAGGAGCAGCTGCGCACGTGCTAGGGTGTCACATCCCTAGTTTTGATAATGCCAAGTGCTAGTATCTGGTGTTGCATCATGTTTAAATTCAAGGAATTTGAACTGAGGAAATTAGAAAGCCTCAAAACTTTTTAAAAGAAGGGCAAGAACCCTTTAAATTGCATTTAGTGATTCCAAAATTCCCTAAAAATCATTCTGGTAATTTTGGCAAGAGATATATACCAAACCAAAATTCTCGAACATTTTTATGGAATATTTTGGAACATTGAATTTAAATCATATTGTATTTGCATTTGAAGTTATATTCATAATATATAATGATTATAGTTTCAAAAAGCCTGTGATATTTTATGTATATGTGGAGAAGTCCATTATGTGACATAAAAATATCCAAGGGAATTTTGGCACTGTTTTCAAGTTGTTTAAATTTGAATTTAGTGGCAAAAGAAATATTAAAAAACAAAACAAAACCAAAAATATAAAACAGAGCAGAAGAACTTACCTGGCGCCACCAACCGGCCCAGCTCCTGCGTGGCCCGTTACTGTGCAGCCCAGCTGCCAGTCATCTTCCTCCCCCTCGCCCCGAAGCAGCTGCGTGCTGGACGCACGCGCGTCGACGCCGGCCACCTCCTGCTTCGTGCTGGAGGCCTCCCCTTCGAGCCTGTCCGCGCGTGGCGACGCCACGCCACCCCGCAGAGCCCCCCCTCGACCCCCTCACTCTCTGGTCCTCTCTCCCCCTCGCCTCCCTCTCGCCCTCTCCACCATGGCCGAGACGCCGCAAGCTCGCTGCCGCCATAGCCGCGGCCACCGTCCATCCCGTGCCTCCCCGATGGGTCCAGAAGAACCCCCATGGCCTTCTGCGTCATCTACACCAACCCATTCGACCGCGGGAGCCCTAAATCGCCGCCTTGAGTCGTCTTCCCCGAGCACGGCCGCCGGACTCCATCGACGGATCCGTCGCCTTCCGGCCGTCCCCGAGCCAGCTGAGCCTGTCGTCGACCTCCCAGTGAGCTCCGCTGCATTTCCCCTCTATTTCCCGCATCTTTCCCGTCCTCTAGCTGTCGTGTTCATCGAGACCGAGAACCACCGCCGCCCGAGCTTGTCGCCGGCGTCGCTCCGGCGACCATTTGGTCATCCCGTGCTAACCAACATGCCCGCCGCATCACGTAGTGCCTCGCTAGCGCCTCAGCTTCTGCATTTGCACGCCACAGCCCCAACCCCGCACATGGCCGAACTCCGGCCGCCGCCTTGGAGCTCGCCGTTGTTGGCTCCGGCCACGATAGACCCGGCCTCCACCACCACTGGATGCGCGCCTGCTAGAGCTCTCCAACAAGCCCAAGAACGGCCTCGCCCGTGCCCTGTAGCGCGTTTCCGACGGCCGCCACCGTCTCGGGCCTCGCCGGCGTCGAGTCGCCGGCGGGTTTGACCCCGCTGACCCTGTTTGACCACAGGTGGGCCAGTTTGACCCCCTGGGTCAATGACAGGTGGGGCCCAGCCCCGCTAATTAACTAGGGTTAGTACCAAATGAATTTAGTTAAACTAATCACACTGACATGCGGGACCCACTGTCAGGTTTGACCGGACCGTGACCTGTTGACCTGCTGACGTCACACTGACGTCAGGCTGACGCAGTAAATCATTTGCTAGATTAAAAATAACTCAGTAATTCCAGAAAATGTCTAAAACTTTTAAAATTCATAGAAATTCAAGCGTAACTCCAAATTAAATAATTTATATATGAAAAATTATCAGAAAAATCCAATCTATCCATATGTACCATTTTCATGCATGTTAGAACAACTTATGACTACTGTTAGGACAATTCAATTAAATGGCATGTAATAAATCACATATGGAGTTTGAATTTGAATCTTTGATTCAAACCAACTTCATTTAACTTGTTGCTAGTTGCATTAGCTCAAACCACAGCATATTGCCATGTCACACTCATGCATCATATTGTTGCATTGCATTGATTGTGTTCCTTCTCTGTTGCCGGTGTTTGTCCCCTGTCAGTAGACGACGTACCGACGATGAGTTCGATGACACCAATGAAGAGCTATATTATCTTCAGAAGTGCCAGGCAAGCAAAACCCCCTTGTTCATTCCGATACAAACCCACTCTCTCGCTCCTGCTCTCTTTTACTGCATTAGGACAACATCGATTCAACTGTTACTTGCTACGGTAGTTGAACCCCTTTATCCTCTGCATGACATGTCATTGCCACACTAAATAGATGAAACCCACTAGCATGAGTAGGAGTTGTTTGAGCCCTGATGTGCCTACTCATTCATGCTTGTTTGTCATGCCTGCTATTGCTTAGAGTTCAGTCAGGTCTGATTCATCGGGGATGAATCAGAGGTGTGTGAACATGTCCTACTGTTGAGAGCTAAGTGTGTGAACACGATTTGGTAAAGGTAGCGGCGAGAGGCCATGTAGGAGTAGATGGTGGGTTGTCTCATTGTAGCCGTCCTCAGGAACTGAGTTATGTGTTTGTGATCCATGAACAGCTACTACCACACATTGGGATCCTTAATTGACTCTCTCGACTTATTAATCAACTCAATCTCTGTCCAGGAGTTGCAACTAGTTTCTGGTGTTTGTAGGTAGTGTTAGTAGTCTACCAAGTGGCACCCGATACAGGTGGGCTTGGGACAGACTAGGAACAGTGGCCCGGTGTACCAAGTGGCACCCGGATGGTGGGCTTGGGAACCCTGCACACATCGTTTGGGGCCGTGAGCGACACCCCGGCTGGATCTCCTTGCGGATGGAACCCGAATAGGCGATAAACCTGGACGAGAGACTTGTGTGGTTAGTCAGGTCGTGGCCGACACCCTCGTTGGGCTTCCGCTTGAAGGTTGCCGAGTACATGTCGTGTAAACGGCGGTAAGTGGTGAGAGCGTGTGTGAAGAAGTACACCCCTGCAGGGTTAACATCATCTATTCGAATAGCCGTGTCCGCGGTAAAGGACTTTTGGGTTGCCTATACAGTTCATAGACAAGTGAAAGTGGATACTCTAAAATGCACAAGATAAGTGTGAGTGTTATGGTTGGCGTTCTCGTAGGGAGACGGGAGCGGATCCATAGTGGTGTATTGATATGGTGAATATGTGGACTCATGTGCGCCACCTCAAAAGAGTTACTTGCATTCGTAGTTCAGGATAGCCACCGAGTAAAAGCTGGCTTGCTGCAGTCAAACCCCACCATCCTCTTTGTTGATAATGATGCATATGTAGTTAGTTCTGATGTAAGTCTTGCTGGGTACATTTGTACTCACGTTTGCCTATTTTACGTTTTTGCAGAGATTTCCTTCTCACTAGTAGTTCCGCGTGGACTTCGATGTTTAGCTTGTTACCTCAGCTACGAACTTGTGCCCTCGGTAGGATCTGATAGACAGTCAGGCTTCTCAGCCTTTTTCTTTTGTAGATGTCTGTACTCAGACATGATAAGCTTCCGCATGTGCTTTGACTTGTATGCTCTAAGTGTTGGGTCATGAGACCCATGTTTGTAATATCTCGCTCCTCGGAGCCTATTGAATAAATACTTGAGTCGTAGAGTCATGTTGTGATGCCATGTTGTATTTTCACATATCGAGCATATTGTGTGTATGTTATTGAAATGCTTGGTATGTGTGGGATCTGACTATCTAGTTGTTTATCCTTAGTAGCCTCTCTTACCGGGAAATGTCTCCTAGTGTTTCCACTGAGCCATGGTAGCTTGCTACTGCTCCGGGACACTTAGGCTGGCCGGCATGTGTCCTTCTTCGTTCCTGTGTCTGTCCCTTCGGGGAAATGTCACGCGATGAATACCGGAGTCCTGTTAGCCCGCTACAGCCCGGTTCACCGGAGTCCTGCTAGCCCAGTGCTACAGCCTGGATTCACTCGCTGATGACCGACACGTTCGATGTTGGGTCATGGATGCCTGTCCCTGTAAGTTTGTGCCACTTTGGGTTTACGACTAGCCATGTCAGCCCGGGCTCCATATCATATGGATGCTAGCGACACTATCATATACGTGTGTCAAAAGACGCAAACGGTCCCGGGCAAAGGTAAGGCGACACCCGTGGGGATACCGTGCGTGAGGCCGCAAAGTGATATGAGGTGTTACATGCTAGATCGATGTGGCATTGAGTCGGGGTCCTGACATAGGGCTTCCGCCGGCGTGGGTGGTGGCGAAAGCTGGGTGGACCGCGATGCGCTTCGACTTCTAACCACGTTAGAAGGAGTTGCGTCACGGCCCCGCAACCGTTCGCCACCTTGGTCCGCACCTCGGCGCGCACGCTGGCCCACCTCATCATGTGATGGGCGCACGGGACTCTTCCCAGGGCGGCGCGCAGGGTCACCGGCAGGGTGACGCTGCTCATCATGCACAACCTGAGAAGAGCGCGCCGTGGGCGCCGGTGTTGGCGTCTTGGAGGTCGCCGTGCCGCCATCTGGTGGGATGGCGACACCCCTGGAGGGCCCTGCACCGACTGTAGGGGGCCCGACTCCGTCTCTGGAGCCCGCGACTGGTGGCTCATCACCTGGCGCGCGAACGACACCACTCGCCAGGCCTGGACCGCCAGGGTGATGTGGATGTTCGCGGGCCGCGCCACGGGTTCTCTCCGTGACTGTCCCGCTACTGGTCCGCACCGGTACTGGCAATCCGGTTTCGGACGAACCGATCGCCATGGTCGTCTTCTTCTTATGAGCCATGGCGATGAAGAACAGCTATGTCAACTATTAGACCAGATTCTCACAATTGCGCGCCCACTACCTGGCGCGACAAAGATGTCGGTGGGAAACGACACCTATGGGATCACTGGAATCCCTACTATGGTTGCGGGGCGCGGGATCGTGAGAAGAGCGGGACTAGCAGACAGCACAAAGGGGATTTACCCAGGTTCGGGCCGCAAAGATGCGTAAAACCCTACGATCCTGCTTTGGTGGATGTATTTAGTGTTCTTGAGCTCTTGAACTAGCTTTGGGTGCTGCCAGGTTCCAAAGAGCCGAATCCTTCTCCAGTGCGCCATGGGCCTCCTTTTATAGGCGAAAGGGGCTGCCACAGTGGCACACAGGAGGTGGAAAGTGCTACAGCGCTGTGAGCTTATCGCTGGTATTACAGGACAAAGCGCATTTAATGTGAGGCTTAGGTGTCCCTCGCTTTATCGGGGACGGGAGCGAGGCCCGTCCCGTCCGTCGCCGCTCCTCCTCGCTTCGACACGCGCCCTGGCCAGCGATGCATGTGGTGCCATGTAGGCAGGCAAGTAGCTGAGGTGGCGCGGTGGTGGAGTCTCCACGAAGATCTGCATGCCGCCACGCAGGTGTGTACTGAGTTGGCCTAGAAGCTGCATGTTGCCACGCAGGTGCCTGCCTAGCTAGTTGGGCTGGTAGCTGCATGCGAACGGCGGCGGGGAGTTGGTTGGTGCGGGCCTGGCAGTGGCCCTGTTGTCGCCTCTGGCAAGGGTCTTGTCGGGTGGCCCGGCAAGGGTCTTGCCGGGTGGCCCGACAAGGGTCCTGTCGTGGCGCGCTGGCGTCCCCGGCAAGGGTCTCGCCGGGGGTCTTGTGGATTCCTTCGGTAAGGATCTTGGTCAGGATTGTTTCTTTCCCATCCTCACCTGATCTTGGGCATTCTATGTCTTCAGAAAGATCTGCATGCCACCATGGAGGTGCCTCCGGAGCCCTGGTCCAACATGGCTGTTGGAGACCGTGGCTCGAGGGTGGCCCGTTCCACTGGTGTTGGTGAGCTGCCCCGGCAAGGGGCTTGCCGGGGCTGTGGAGGCTTCCCCCGACAAGGGTCTTGCCGGGGAAACCTGCTTCGCCCATCTGCACTTTGTGGCCTTGGTCCTTGATGTTGCCTTGTTTGTCTCATGCCTTCGGCTTCTTTCCGGCTTCCCTTTCCTGCCCTGTTATGCATGGCCGCAACGGATGGCTCTGACTGCCCGTTCACAAGTAAAGGGGTCAAAAGCAGAGCCCCTACTTTTGTACACCGACACGTAACTACTTTTTAAACACTTCCACTCTTGTTTTGGCCTCTAATTTGTATGATTTGAATGAAACTAACCCGGACAGACGCAGTTTTCAGTAGAATTGCCATGGTGTTATTTTCGTGTAGAAATAAGATTTCTTGCATTGGACTGAGAATTTATGGAGATTATTTCTAGAAAATATGAAAAATATTGGCAAAGAGACCTACTGGAGGGGGCCACCTAGGAGCCACTAGCTCAGGGGCGTGCCCACCACCTAGGGAGCGCCATGTGAGCTCGTTGGTCCCCACGAGCCTCCGTTTGCCTTAATTCCAACTCCATAAATACTGTCTCGCGGAGAAAAAATTAGAGAGAAATTGTTATCATGTTTTGCAAGATGAAGCCGCCGCCACCTCTTGTTCTTCATCGAAGGGCCGATCTGAAGTCCGTTAGGGGCTTTGGAGAGGGGGGTTCATCGTCGTCGTCATCATCAGCCTGTTGTCATCATCAGCCCGTCTTCATCAACAATTCCATGATACTCACCACCGGGAGTGAGTAATTCCTTCGTAGGCTTGCTAGACAGTGATGGAGTTGGATGACATTTTTCATGTAATCGAGTCAATTTGTTAGGGCTTGATCCCTAGTATCCACTATGTTCTGAGATTGATGTTGCTATGACTTTGCGATGCTTAATGCTTGTCACTAGGGCTCGAGTCCCATGATTTCATATCTAAACCCTCTATGTTTTCATGAATAGATTTGAGTTCTTGATCCTATCTGCTAGTTATATGCACTTATTACTGTTCTGATCCTTAGACCCCAAAGTGACAGTAATTGGGATACTCTCTGGGGATGACTGTAATTCGAGGAGTTTATATATTCAGCATATGTTAATGCTTGTTCCGGTTCTATATTAAAAGGAGGCCTTAATATCCCTTAATTTCCCTTGGACCCTGCAGTTCTGGGAGGGTAGGACAAAAGATGTCATGTAAGTTCTTATTATAAGCACATGCGACTTGAAATAACATGGGCAACTCTCTTCGCTATGAAATAACATGCATATGATCTCCGAAAGTTATGAAACTTTGCATGGTGTCTACATCCCATCCATGTAGGGTGTGGTAGAAATTTGAGAACATTATGAAAAAAACTTGATGCACCTCGTGTACAAAACGAACACTCTCCCCGAAGTGTGAGCGTTTCGAACGGAGACCACCACCTTGCCGCACAGAAATCCATCTGTTTATATCTTTGGAACTTCAAACATAATTTTGGAAGCCCCATGCATAATTTTGAGACTATTCTCTTTTTAGAAATTTAGACTTTTAAGAATTTTTAAGACTTCACATCTTTTTTGCGGGTAGACCCTAGGGTCGGCCACTGCTAACTCTTGGAAAGTTTCAAAAATGGCACAAGTTCCCCAAATACTGTTGTGACGGGCTTTTTTTTGCCCACCGTTGCCGCAAAACACAGCAATGGAGGGCGTGTGTCAATTGCCCGCCGCTGTTGTTTCTGGCCCAAGAACAAATTTGGAAGTGTTTAAGAGTAGCGGGTATAAACTGACGCCCGCCACTCGTGTGACACACAACAGTAATGGGCACGGTGCACATACCCGCCACATCTGTTTTTGGCCCGAGAGAAAATTTGAAATAGCTTAGGTGTGGTGGGTTGTAGTTTTGTGCCACCCACTGGTGTGCTAGTACTAGTGGCGGGCTATTATTTTTACCTGCCATCGTAATTTTTTTCAAAAATAGTTGTGGCTGCACTTGCCGATGTCCGACAATAATTTGAGGCCACCTATAAGCTCTTTCTCAGTAGTGGTTGATTAGCAAATAACATGGAATCACACCATAAAAGAGGGCTCACCAAAACACCACATTATAAAAAAGAAAAACACACTTCATCATCTCCCAGACTCGCCAAAAAAAATAAGAAGATTATAAAATTTCACCAATACCAATGGCACAGCGAAGAAGCACGCATAACCCTTCTAGTGTTGTCTATATCTCATATAAACAACCATTTGGACGAACTGCCATAGATGACCTCAGATGCTCTATCTTATTTCCCTAGAAGAAAGCACATGCAATCCCATCAATGAGTATAAACCAAATCAATAATGCCGTTTTGCGCTAATGAGTGCAGATTATCTTATAAAACTTAGTATTCTATTTTTAGATCGTATCTTTTCTGACCGGCCCTTTGGTTGTGCAATAGCTTTTTATATTTTCGTATTCTGGTAGTTTTTTAACCTTGCAGAACAATGTATTCCAACTTGTGTAAGTGGAACGACATGTTGGGTCTGTCAGTGATCAAGTGTCTGTTTGCGACTACAAAATGATGCAATCATGATATCTACCAACTCCATATATGTTAGCATGCATCTAAAATTACATGGAGGCTCCGTTGTATATCTCACACCTTTTCCATCTCTATTATTGTTTACCTAACATAGATAAAGTAGTTGTGGACTTATCGCGATATAGTACAATATTGAGACTGTTCATCTCCTTGCAAATGAGCAAATTTGAACTAAAGCCACGACACTTATTTTGGTACGGAGGGAGTATTAGTTAAGATCCACTCCCTCCGTTTTAGTTTATAATTATCGCATGCATTCTAAACCTTCTCCACTAATTAGTTCAACAATACATTAGTCATATGCATAACAATATATATCATGGGTTCGTAGTCAAGAGAAGTTGTCAATGGCATAATTTTTGTGGCATTGTAAATCATAATTTGTTCACCAGATTAATGATAGAATATATTTTTTAAATGTGTGAGACTTATAAGCCAGGGTAGAGTTTCTGCTTTGACTTTATCGTGATAAAATATATTTTTAAATGTGTGAGACATATAAACCAGGATATAATATATTTATTAATGATAAAATAAATTTCGTAATCATAAACTTGATTTTGACCTTATCATGCATTTATCTCTCTAAATTTAGTTTGTCATATCACTTGGCATCACTTTGTAAGTGCTAATGACTTTCTTTTCTGTTAAATATAAATTGGCATACACAAACTAACGAAGGAAAATGGTTGACCATTCCTACTGGTATACGCACTCACTCCTCATGTAGCACATATCCCTGCGTTACACTTTCTTATCAACCTGCATAGTGATAGTTGCTAGATACTCCCTCCATCCCAAAATAAGTGTCGCTGATTTAGTACAAAGTTGTAAAAAATTAGCGACACATATTTCGGGGTGGAGGATGTAATTTAAAGTGGCTGCTATTGGAGTAAAAAAGTCCATGTTAACACTCCCCCCATCCCACTTGTCGGGAAGATTGGATAGCAACTCAAATTCTAAAATTGAACAAATTACCATATTGATCGTGTGATATCGTTCGATTTCCATCGTGAGTAGCCTAAACCTGGGTTTTGATACCTAGCGGGCAACACATCACCTATGTGAGCCTCACAACTTATATGAATTCGCCACGAGGAGGTCAAAATCAAAGCCTCTGTCTCTAGCTCTTTCTCTCTCACCACTAGCCCAAAAGTACCAAGGTAAAGAGAAGCCATCGCCATTGTCGTCGTTTGACATACAAGTTCCTTAAGCCGCCGCCATGGGGAGAGTAGGAGGGAAGATGACAACAGGGGCATGGATCAATTGGCAAAAAGAGAAGAAGCATGTAGAGGCCAAGTTTTGTAACTCGTGGAAACGTCTTTGGCTAGGGTCGCAGCCGCAATGGTCGTGTTGGTCACCAATGCGGTGTTCTGCCACTCACCTCGACCCCGAAGCGGATGAGTGAACTAATACGTCTCCAACCTATCTATAATTTATGAAGCATCCATGCTATTTTATTATCTGTTTTGAATGATTATGAGCTTTATTATACACTTTTATATTACTTTTGGGACTAACCTACTAACCGGAGGCCCAGCCCATATTGTTGTTTTATTACCTGTTTCAGTATTTCGAAGAAAAGGAATATCAAACGGAGTCCAAACGGAATGAAACCTTCGGGAGCATGATTTTTAGGAAGAGTATGATCCGGGAGACTTGGGGTTCACGTCAAAAGAGCATCGAGGAAGCCACGAGATAGGGGGCGCACCCACCCCTCTCGTGGGCCCCTCGAGGCTCCCCCGACCGACTTCTTTCGCCTATATAAGCCTATGGACCCTAAAAACATCAGAACAGAAGATAGATCGGGAGTTCCGCCGCCGCAAGCCTCTGTAGCCACCAAAAACCTCTCGAGAGCCCGTTCTGGCACCCTGCCGGAGGGGGAACCCATCACTGGTGGCCATCTTCATCATCCCAGCGCTCTCCATGACAAGGAGGGAGTAGTTCACCCTCGGGGCTGAGGGTATGTACCAGTAGTTATGTGTTTGATCTCTCTCTCTCGTGTTCTCTCTATGGCACGATCTTGATGTATCACGAGCTTTGCTATTATAGTTGGATCTTATGATGTTTCTCCCCCTCTACTCTCTTGTAGTGAATTGAATTTCCCCTTTGAAGCTATCTTATCGGATTGAGTCTTTAATGATTTGAGAACACTTGATGTATGTCTTGCCATGCTTATCTGTGGTGACAATGGGATATCACGTGCCACTTGATGTATGTTTTGGTAACCAACTTGCGGGTTCCGCCCATGAACCTATGCATAGGGGTTGGCACACGTTTTCGTCTTGACTTTCCGGTAGAATCTTTGGGGCACTCTTTGAAGTACTTTGTGTTGGTTGAATAGATGAATCTGAGATTGTGTGATGCATATCGTATAATCATGCCCACGGATACTTGAGGTGACAGTGGAGTATCTAGGTGACATTAGGGTTTTGGTTGATTTGTGTCTTAAGGTGTTATTCTAGTATGAACTCTATGATGGATTGAGCGGAAAGAATAGCTTCATGTTATTTTACTACGAACTCTTGAATAGATAGAACAGAAAGGATAACTTTGAGGTGGCTTCGTACCCTACCATAATCTCTTCGTTTGCTCTCCGCTATTAGTGGCTTTGGAGTGACTCTTTGTTGCATGTTGAGGGATTGTTATATGATCTATCTATGTTATTATTGTTGAGAGAACTTGCACTAGTGAAAGTATGAACCTTAGGCCTCGTTTCCTACCATTGCAATACCGTTTACGCTCACATTTATCACTTGTATCTACTATCCATATTGCACTTGTATCACCATCTCTTTGCCGAACTAGTGCACCTATACAATTTACCATTGTATTGGGTGTGTTGGGGACACAAGAGACTCTTTGTTATTTGGTTGCAGGGTTGTTTGAGAGAGACCATCTTCATCCTACGCCTCCCACGGATTGATAAACCTTAGGTCATCCACTTGAGGGAAATTTGCTACTGTCCTACAAACCTGTGCACTTGCATGCCCAACAACGTCTACAAGAAGAAGGTTGTGTAGTATACATCAAGCTCTTTTCTGGCGCCGTTGCCGAGGAGGTGAGTGCTTGAAGGTATATCTTTAGATCTTGCAATTGAATCTTTTTGTTTCTTATTTTATCACTAGTTTAGTTTATAAAAGAAAACAATAAACAATGGAGTTAAGTTTATCTCATACGCTTCATCTTTTTAATATCTTTCCTGAGTATGATGAAAAGGAAAATTGTGCTCAAGTGCTAGAAGAAGAATTACATAGAATGCTTGGCATGAAATATGTGAATGATGAGCATGATTGCAATGTTGTTAGTATGAATTCCTTGAATATCCATGATTCTAATGATATGCAAAGTCACAAGCTTGGGGATGCTATGTTTGATGAAGATGATATTTTTTGTCCCCCAAGTTTTGATGAGCAAATTTATGATAATGAAAGCATGCCTCCTATTTATGATGATTATATTGATGAAAGTGGGTTTGGAAGAGTGTCAACTTTAGGAAGTAGTGATCCCACTATTTTGGAGGATGTTGAATCTTATTGTGATGAACATGAAAGTGGATTTGGAAGAGTGTCAACTTTATTTAGTGATGATTCCACTATTTCAGAAGAGGTTCCAATTGATTATGAGAACAAAGTTGCTATCTATGATGATTATTATGACGACTTGTATGCTATTAAGAATAATGATAACCATGAAACTTGTCATCATGATTTTAGTTTTCAATTGGATTATGCCTCACATGATAATTATTTTGTTGAGTTTGCTCCCACTATTATTCATGAGAAGAATTTTGCTTATGTGGAGAGTAGTAAAATTTCTATGCAAGTAGATCATGAAAAGAATGATTTAGGTGCTGGTTATATTGTTTAATTCATTCATGATGTTACTGAAAATTATTATGAGGGAGGAACATATGCTTGTAGGAATTGCAATAATGTCAAGTTTCCTCTCTATGTGCTTAAAATTTTGAAGTTATGCTTATTTTGCCTTCCTATGCTAGTTGATTATTGTTCCCATAAGTTGTTTGCTCACAAAATCCCTAGGCATAGGAAGTGGGTTAGACTTAAATGTTCTAGTCATATTCTTCAAGATGCTCTCTTTATGTTTCAATTCTTATCTTTTATGTGAGCATCATTTCATCATGCCTAGCTAGGGGCGTTAAACGTTAGTGCTTGTTGGGAGGCAACCCAACTTTATTTTTATTTCTTACTTTTTGTTCCTGTTTAGTAATAAATAGTTCATCTAGCCTCTGGTTAGATGTGGTTTCATGTTTTAGTTAGTGTTTGTGCCAAGTATAACCTTTCGGAAGACTTGGGGTGAAGTTAATGTGATCTTGCTGTAAAAAACAGAAACTTTTGCGCTCACGAGATTAGCTGACATTTTTTACTGGAGAGTGTTTTTAGGTTGATTATTTTTGAAGATGATTAATAGACAAATTCCTCAGGTCCATCAATTTGTTTCAGAATTTTTTGATTTCCATAAGTATACTTTTGATACAGATTACCACAGACTGTTCTGTTTTTGACAGATTCTGTTTTTCTATGTGTTGTTTTCTTATTGTGATGAATCTATGAGTAGTATCGGAGGGTATGAACCATAGATAAGTTGGAATACAGTAGGTTTTACACCAATATGAATTTATAATGAGTTCACAACAGTACCTAAGTGGTGATTTATTTTCTTATACTAACGGAGCTTACGAGTTTTGTGATGAGTTTTGTGTGGTTGAAGTTTTCAAGTTTTGGTTAAAGATTCAATGGACTATGGAATAAGGAGTGGCAAGATCCTAAGCTTGTGGATTACCAAGGCACCCCAAGGTAATATTAAAGGACAACCAAGAGCCTAAGCTTGGGGATGCCCAGGAAGGCATCCCCTCTTTCGTCTTCGTTCATCGGTAACTTTACTTGGAGCTATATTTTTATTCACCACATGATATGTGTTTTGCTTGGAGCGTCATTTTATTTTGTTAGTGTTTGCTTGATTTTATTTAGATTAATGTTTTGCATCTTTATTTTCAATAAAAATTTCAAGGATGGCCTTTACCATGCTTATTTTGCTACTTTACATGTTGTTGTTTGAAAACAGAAAGTTTACCGCTGTTGCAAACATTCTCTAGAAAAGTCAGAGAATGGTATAATGTTGAAACTTTTTGCATATTAAGCTCTGATAAATTTATTACAGTGGGAATTTTCTCTTATAATTTTTGGAGTTAGGTAAGTATTGATACTCTTGCATTCTTTACAGACTGTACTGTTTTGGCAGATTGCTGTTATGGTTGCATTGTTTGCATATGTTTGCTTGTTTGATGATTCTATTTGAGTATAGGAGTATTAAATATGCAGAGTAATTTAGTATGCAATGTTGAATAATAATTTTAGTGGTTTGCTACAGTAGAAAATGATAAGGGTTTGCATTGTTTTATACTAACCTATCTCACGAGTTCTTGTTGAGTTTGGTGTGGATGAAGCTTTTGATAAAAAGAGAAACTATGATATGAGAGGAATTAAGGAGACATAAAATCTCAAGCTTGGGGATGCCCAAGGCACCCCAAGATAATATTTCAAGAATCCTCAAGCATCTAAGCTTGGGGATGCCCCGTTAGGCATCCCACCTTTCTTCTTCAACAACTATCGGTTAGTATCGGTTGAGCCTAAGTTTTTGCTTCTTCACATGAGTTGTACTATCCTTGCAATGCCATTTTATTTTGTTTTGCTTGCTGTTTGAATAAAATACCAAGATCTAAAATTCTTAAATGAGAGAGAGTCTTCACATAGTTACATAATTCTTTAGCTACTCATTGATCTTCATTTATATCTTTTTGGAGTAGCTTGTCATTTTCTCGTGTGCTTCACTTATATTCTATGAGTAAATTGTTGAATGAGTTGATTGTCATAAATCTGAAATTATATATGTCTCGTTTGCTTATCCCATGGGGAGTAATGACTTCACATCTAAGAAGTAGAGGTTGTAGATTTATTGAAGGTTAGCAAGCATTGTATTGGTCATTTGAACAATTCATGAAAGAATATTTAAGGAAGAGAGATTCCACATATAAATATACTATCCTAGACATCTTTTATAATTGTGGGCACTCATTAAGTATGACATGCTAAAGAGTTGATGTTGGACAAGGAAGACAACATAATGGGTTATGTTTTCTCACATCTCAGTTAAAGTATATTCTCATGGATCATTCAAACATGATGAGCTTGCCTTTCCCCCTCATGCTAGCTAAAATTCCTTGCACCAAGTAGAGATACTACTTGTGCTTCCAAATATCCTTAAACCCGGTTTTTGCCATGAGAATCCACCATACCTACCTATGGATTGAGTAAGATCCTTCAAGTAAGTTGTCATAGGTGCAAGCAATAAAAATTGCTCTCTAAATATGCATGACTTATTAGTGCGGAGAAAATAAGTTTTGTACGATCTTGTTAGGGAAGCAATAAAAGTGACGGACTGCATAATAAAGGTCCATATACAAGTGGCAATATAAAGTGACGTTCTTTCGCATTAAGATTTTGTGTATCCAACCCTAAAAGCGCATGACAACCTCTGCTTCCCTCTGCGAAGGGCCTATCTTTTACTTTATGTCTTTTACTTTATGCAAGAGTCAAGGTGATCTTCACCTTTCCCTTTTTCATTTTATCCTTTGGCAAGCACTTTGTGTTGGGGTGATCCTGATATATATATCCAATTGGATGTAAGTTAGCATGAACTATTATTGTTGACATCACCCAAAGGTGAATACGTTGGGAGGCAACACTATAAGCCCCTATCTTTCTTAGTGTTCGATTAAAACTCCATAATCATTAGTATTGCGTGAGTGTTAGCAATTGTAGAAGACTATATGATAGTTGAGTATGTGAAGTTTGCTAAATCAAAGCTCTGACATAGATCCTTCCTGAAAATAAGATGAATTGCAATTGTTTGATGACTGAGAACATAGTTTGCTAGTTTTTAAGAAAGTTTATGGTCTATGCTTTAACATGTGAATAGTTTGTTACTTGATCGTGAGAAGTTTTATGAGATGAACTACTGTTATGACATATGATCATGCTAGAAAAGCTTATTGAAATTATCATTGATAAAACTTGTGCACCTTCTAGCATTCACACTTCATAAATTCTTTCTTTATCATTTACTTACTCGAGGACGAGTAGGAATTAAGCTTGGGGATGCTGATACGTCTCCAACGTATCTATAATTTGTGAAGCATTCATGCTATTTTATTATCTGTTTTGAATGATTATGGGCTTTATTATACACTTTTATATTACTTTTGGGACTAACCTACTAACCGGAGGCCCAGCCCATATTGTTGTTTTATTGCCTGTTTCAGTATTTCGAAGAAAAGGAATATCAAACGGAGTCCAAACGGAATGAAACCTTTGGGAGCGTGATTTTTAGGAAGAATATGATCCGGGAGACTTGGAGTTCATGTCAGAAGAGCATCGAGGAAGCCACGAGATAGGAGGGCGTGCCCACCCTCCCTGGGCGCACCCTACCCTCTCGTGGGCCCCTCGAGGCTCCCCCGACCGACTTCTTTCTCCTATATAAGCCTACGTACCCTAAAAACATCAGAACAGAAGATAGATCGGGAGTTCCGCCGCCGCAAGCCTCTGTAGCCACCAAAAACCTCTCGGGAGCCCATTCTCGCACCATGCCGGAGGGGGAACCCATCACCGGTGG
Source organism: Triticum aestivum (assembly GCF_018294505.1). NCBI lineage: Eukaryota > Viridiplantae > Streptophyta > Magnoliopsida > Poales > Poaceae > Triticum > Triticum aestivum. The sequence goes on along the minus strand of NC_057798.1, from coordinate 478,744,442 downwards.
CCATCTTCATCATCCCGATGCTCTCCATGACGAGGAGGGAGTAGTTCACCCTCGAGGCTGAGGGTATATACCAGTAGCTATGTGTTTGATCTCTCTATCTCGTGTTCTCTCTATGGCACGATCTTGATGTATCGCGAGCTTTGCTATTATAGTTGGATCTTATGATGTTTCTCCCCCTCTACTCTCTTGTAATGAATTGATTTTTCCCTTTGAAGTTATCTTATCGGATTGAGTCTTTAATGATATGAGAACACTTGATGTATGTCTTGTCGTGCTTATCTGTGGTGACAATGGGATATCACGTGCCACTTGATGTATGTTTTGGTGACCAACTTGTGGGTTCCGCCCATGAACCTATGCATAGGGGTTGGCACACGTTTTCGTCTTGACTTTCCGGTAGAAACTTTGGGGCACTCTTTGAAGTACTTTGTGTTGGTTGAGTAGATGAATATGAGATTGTGTGATGCATATCGTATAATCATGCCCACGGATACTTGAGGTGACAATGGAGTATATAGGTGACATTAGGGTTTTGGTTGATTTGTGTCTTAAGGTGTTATTCTAGTATGAACTCTATGATGGATTGAGAGGAAAGAATAGCTTCATGTTATTTTACTACGAACTCTTGAATAGATAGAACAAAAAGGATAACTTTGAGGTGGTTTCGTACCCTACCATAATCTCTTTGTTTGCTCTCCGCTATTAGTGGCTTTGGAGTGACTCTTTGTTGCATGTTGAGGGACTGTTATATGATCTATCTATGTTATTATTGTTGAGAGAACTTGCACTAGTGAAAGTATGAACCTTAGGCCTCGTTTCCTACCATTGCAATACTGTTTACGCTCACTTTTATCACTTGTTACCTTGCTGTTTTTATAATTTCAGATTACAAATACCTTTATATACTATCCATATTGCACTTGTATCACCATCTCTTCGCCGAACAAATGCACCTATACAATTTACCATTGTATTGGGTGGGTTGGGGACACAAGAGACTCTTTGTTATTTGGTTGCAGGGTTGTTTGAGAGAGACCATATTCATCCTACGCCTCCCACGGATTGATAAACCTTAGGTCATCCACTTGAGGGAAATTTGCTACTGTCCTACAAACCTGTGCACTTGCAGGCCCAACAACGTCTACAAGAAGAAGGTTGTGTAGTAGACATCATGAACCCCCAAGCACGGTGAGGTAGCAGGCGTTGAGAAGAAGGCAACGACCATCACATCCACTACATTGTTGGTTGTGTTGCGATGGTTAAGGGGTATACACTGAATAACAAACCAAATCATGGGCCCCGTCCACTCCACGTGAATGCGCATAGAAGCAACAATGGCTCTATGCAGGGGATGCCATGCTACAGGCAAGGCTCTGCAACAAGACTCAGGCCATCGCCCTTCATAAGTATGCCAACATGTAATCGACGAGGGACACTCTGCTAATGATTTTCATCTAAAAGGTGGCAAGCTCCTCAACAACACAAGACAAGTATGGTGATGATTTGAACGGATATTAGTGAATATCATGGAGATGCTAAACAGTCGCAATAACATGAACATGGCACTAGTACACAATTGGGCCTTGGAATCGATTTTCTTACATGGGTCGGCGGTGGTTTCTGATCCACCTGAAAGCATGTGCCGCTAATACTCATCTCAGTGGCGACGGTTCCCTGAACCGCCTCTAGATTTATATCATCACAAGCGGTTTCCTCCATGGAAGCACCTCCAATGCTTGCACAGTCTGAAGTGGTTTCCAATACATACTCACATCCTATGTTATTTTGCACAACCATGAAATTTGAATTCAAACTCCACAAAGAACAAATGTACATCTACAGAGGTTTACACATTCTCGTTCAACACAAAAGTTAATTACATCTCATTATATATATGTTCACAACCCATGTATGAAAGAAAGATATAATTCAAAGAATCCTAACATCGAATCAATGAAAAAAATGTCCAAATCCACAAAATTATATACTAATATGTCCACCCACCATGTTTCTTAGTGAAATAGAGAGTCTATTTATTTTATCACCACTCTCTATCCAACTTCTTGAGCAAATCACCAATGGAATAAGTCCCGATGAATCGTGCATGTAGTTACATCATCGGTCATCTTTGTTTTGCACTGCAACAAAAATATATGTCTACACAACACAAAAATTGTCAAGACAATTAGCCATAGATATTCATTAGTTCATTAAATACATGTAGTTAAAAAATATCATACCTAAGTCCAACATCATTACCTCTACTCGAGGCTCTCTCAGCTTCTGCAAGGAGCAGGATGAATGTTGCTTGTGAGAAGATGGCATAATCTGCAGGTCTTACTCATGATCTTAATAAGAAGCCATTTAACAAGCTTGGTGGTATCATGGCACTCACATTCCCCATCATATCCTGACACAAGCAATGTTCTTTTGTGCACACAACGCATATCCAAAGCAAAGACTGTGGAGTAGCTCAGTCCTACCAGTGAATCTTTCTTTTCTCTTCATTATTTTGTGTGTAGTACAACTAAAAAACAATGCAACAGCAAGATAAATATTTCATTTAGATGTAGTTGAGTATCATTAGACAACAATATATAGGGAAGTCGACAACATTTTCTGACCTTTACTAGGTCAAAAAACATTTACTGAGCTTTACTATATCAAGTGAAAAACATGCAGACCTCGCATAACATAATAAAAGATGCCATGCCAACTTCTTTGAAATCGATACAAGCAAACTTATACTAAGTGCGCATAAATTTTCATTAAAAAATTGAGTAAGTTCACAAATTTACACATGTAAAGGTTAGAAGTTTGACTAAACTATATAAACTAAACATATTTAATGTTTAAAGGTTACAAGTTACACAACATCTAACAGTACAAAAATCCATTGGGCCGAAGGGCGGCAACAGTTGGGACCTTACCATGTGGGACGTCCGCCTAGGTAGGCCTTGGTGGAGGTCAGCGGCGGAGCCATCCCCCTCATTGCAGCTTCCATACGTCTCCCCACCGAGCCGCTTGGATTGATGTCATACCTCTACCAACTGAATTTGCGACTGATGGTCGGTGGCACGGACGGACTGGATCTCCCGCGACCTTCTCGGATAGGCGGATATGACATCGTGTCACCGTTAATGGGCGGATGTGCCACCATGCCGACACAGGCAGGTGGTTCAGTAGCTCGAACTTAGACAATCTACGAAAAAGGTAAAGTCATGTTTCCTAGGGTTCGACCGAAAGGAGTTTTGTTCTGTGGTTTGACGTTGCGGAGGTCCAACACTCTTATAAACAAAGAAAGAGGGGATATCCTACAGAAGATCGATTGGCGCGATATTCCAATCAATTCCTTATTCACTGTTGCCGACCCGTACATCATCATAAAGAGAATCAAGATGCCCCAAGAACCCACCTAGGGATGAATGACTAGCGCTCAAGAACAAGCAAGGGACGAAAGCATAGGAGTGGCGTTGCTTGTTGCTTTATTATCACATTAGAGAAGCGGAACCTCCAAGCTCAAACATCTCGAACTCAGAAACTACCCTTCTATCCAACCCTGCTCCTCCGGCATCGAAAGTAGAATTAGCTGACCAAGGGAGATAGGCAAGAAGGGAATACGATCATACAAAGGACGGTTAAAGCCTGCAACTGTGCCACCAAGGATGGACCAATCTACCAATACGCCGACTCGGATGGGCAGATCTGCCACCACGATGTCTCGGATGGGGCAATCTATCACCGGAGTACTAGGGTGACGTCGGCCACCGATGAAGAAGCCTACAAGAGCCGGCTCTCAACAAGTTCAACATTTCGTTGGTGGTGCTAGGGTTAGGCAACGGTTTGGCTTTGGACCTGGGAAGGGAAACTGAAATGGAGAGGCCGTGCCTGAGTACCCGTAAAGAAGGAGAAGGAAAGGGCGCACCTTGAGGTACCCAATTAGCATAGGAGGCCTCTTGAATGAAACCGCCTGAAACTTGAGGCGGTTTCATATTATTAACTACCTCCAAATGTTTTATATTACTAACCACCTTCGTACCTTTGTATAGTAATCAAAACCGCCAGTGATGGGGTTATTACAGGCGACTTTCTACTACTTTGTCACAACTGCTTTCGGAGGCCCTCTTCGAATGCCATGTTTTTCTACTAGTGTGAATACCACCTTGTAAATTAAATAGCATGGAAATGATAGTCAATCAGTATTCTGATTTGTGTGATGATATTTGCATGCATATACAATTTTGTGTAAAATGAACAAACAATATAGATGAAATGGTCAATAGTGAAGAGTTATATATATATATATAGAGAGAGAGAGAGAGAGAAGCTGGCTCGGCTAAGTTGTGGGTGTCATCCAACTGGCAGTAAAAACAAAGTTCAGGTTACCAAGGGTTGGAAATTGAACGATATCACAAGAATAGTCAGGAGATTTTATTAGTTTCTGAGTCTAAGGTTGTACTTCAATATACCCGACAAGATCAGGGGTAATACACACTTCACCTCTACCATATATTTTATTGTGAGATTGTTGTAGAATCTAATTGGTGGCTAGGTCGATGTAGATTTTTTTCCCGAAATAGGGAACACCCTCAATTTCTACATGGATGTTGCACACAACTATTCATTAACTATTACAAAGTTCATAATCTGAGTTCAATAAAGTTTAACAAATAAAATGTCGCATATGACTATTACAAGGGCTATAAAAACACATAATAAAATGAGTCTCGTGCATCACAAATCCTATTAGTACGTAGGCCGCCAACTAAATTGATTGAGAAAATCCCATGAGATAGTCTGCATAGGTTGCATCTAAGGACCGTGGGCACCCACTCCTCCTGTTTGTGCCGTAATGATTACATATGAATCCAAGCAATGGCTTTTTAGATAATGTGTGAAAAGTTGGAACTTTTATTCCATTAGAAATATTATAATTATGAGTGTTTCAAATGGCACAAAGTAAAACACAAATTTCCATGCGGATATGAGATTTCAACTTAAGATGCACCCTAACTAACTAAAAAAGGCTCACGCCCCGCTTTATATATAAAGCAACGATCAATCATATATCCAAACCATACAACTCGACACCAAACCCACACACTCAAGGCAAGATACAAGGGTGATAAAGAATGGCTACACTACCCCAAACCTTCTCCAAGCAGACAACCGGATGGCGCCGTGTGAAGTCTCTGGAATTCTCAACCGTGCCGAATCACCAGAAGAGAAGAAGCCGGGTATGACGAACCGGGTACTCTAAGGCAGCGCCTTCAAGAAGGGCATGCCACCATAGCGCTGCCACCGCCCAATCCTGTTGGGAAACGTAGTGGAAAATAAAAACTTTCGTCCTACAATCATGATCCAGAAACACTATGAAGATGCATTAGGGGTTTAGATCGGATCATTACCAACTTCGAGTTGCAGCGGAAGAAGAGTTGGTGTCGATCACTGATGAGTCCCTCGAACAGTTCACGAACGATCCCTCGAACCGAAGACGAAAGCATGTTCTCTCTATAGATTGCAAGCGTACAGACTTCACAACCCGGCAACACTTTGCCATGCAGAGCTAATCATCGCCAGAGAATTAGAGGGACAAGAAGAGAATCGCACAACGCTTCTCTATTATGAAGATTGGAGAAAACTAGAACTACTTCAAGTCTAGATCAAAAACTAGAACTAGAGGGAGAGGGGGTGCCCGAGGTCAAGAAAGAACTTGTGTCTCATGAAGGGGGTGGCCCCTTGCGTATATATATATATATATATATATATATATATATATATATAGGTGCGGTAGGGGCTTGGAGGTGGGGCATCCCTCCCTTATTTCGTGCCAAGGAGGAGTCCATCTCCAGCTCCCTTGCGCCCCACCAAGCTAGTCGAACAAGCAATTAGGGGATGGCACCCCTTATTGGGCCTCTTAGGCCCATTACTTCTCCAATAAAAGGCCTTTAGCTATTTTATTTAGCCCGTAGCACCTAAATAAATCCTAAGAGCATATTAATAAATATTAGATGCCTCTATTATTTATATTAGGTCCCTGGAAACAATTTCCGCTTATATATATCATTTCCTGGTATTACCCGGTATTTCCCGGAACACTTACGGTAACTCCGAAACGCTTCTGGTTTCTCTCGAAACTATTTCTTTTATTCCCGAAACTATTCCAAGAATATTTTCTCATAACTTTCACTCCACTAATACTCAACAGATCTCCCTGAAGCTTGTGACCTTGTAGGTTCGATAAAACATAGACATGAACAAAACACCTTTCGTTCAATGATCAATAGCGGAACCATGGACATCCATATTGATCTCTATGAACACACGAACGATGTTCAAGTGAACCTTGTTTATCATGTGCTATTCCCTTTGCTTCGTGATACTTTACAAAACCCGAGGTAATATATATCGGTAACCTCTTGAGTCATTCTCGTGCTCACTATACCGGTCTCCTAGTTATCGGTTTTGTTCTTCTTTCTCGTTGACATGTTCCGGCATCACTATGACCTAGTCACATGTGTCTGGCCAGACGATGATGGGTAATGTCACACTAAGAGTTCCCTAAGAATATTTCTCCATCATCGGAGGATCAAATCCCACTCTTGAGCTATCTAGCCCCTTGTCAAACTTTCTAATGAACCTGTACGTTGTCGTTATGATCACCGTGTTAAAGATGATGTTTGAGCAAACCCAAATTCGATTGTATGGTAATAAGTGACTACGATACTCTAATGGTCTAAGGAACTAAAGCAGACGTTAACTCTCTATGTTATATCAGTTGACTTGTGACGATAATATATCAAAGTATAACAAACAAGTTTGGGTCAATTCAATATGATCGTTATTCCAACGCCATATTCTCAAAGTTGTTTTGAGACTATCGTTACACTTAACAATACCCCAAGATACTACTTGATCTAGTCCTAGAGGCAATACTAGGAATCATGTTTACCGTTTATCATTGCACACGTGCATATGAGCCTTCCACTGAATCACATGTTATAAACGTGATAATACATAATACAGTATTATTGCCTCTAGGACATATTTCCAACAGATCCAGGGATCAAGGTTTCCCCCGGAGCAACATCGAAGGTGAAGAGGGACCACATCGCCGCCTTCAAGAAGGATATGACACCCATAGGCGCTGCCGTCATCGGCCCGACAGAGCCAGAGAAGGTTTTCACTCCGGCAGGCCCTCTTCTCCTTCTAGACATAGCATAATCACCTGAGGCCCTCGCACACTGGTCCGCCCGCATGTCCATGGCACTCTTCCAACGCCCGAGCCATGAGCTCTGTGCTCAAGCACCGCGGGTCTCATCCCCAAGGCCGCCGTCCCAGTATCCATGGTTCTAACTCCATCCCCGCCCCAAGCTTTCAACCACGACAACGAAGGAGACGGGTGGGAAGGCACCTCCTTCCCCACCCCGAATAGCCCCTAGGCCTGCATGAGGGAGTCCTGGATTAGGGGGTATCCGGACAGCCAGACTATATACTTTGGCCGGATTGTTGGACCGTGAGGATGCAAGACTCAAGACTTCGTCCCTTGTCCGGATGGGACTCTCCTTTGCGTGGAAAACAAGCTAGGCGATCTGGATATTAGATCTCCTTATTTGTAACCGACTCTATATAAACCCTAGCCCCCTCCGGTGTGTATATAAACCGAAGGGTTTAGTCCATAGAAGGACAATCATAATCATCATAGGCTAGCTTCTAGGGTTTAGCCTCTACGATCTCGTGGTAGATCAACTCTTATAATACTCATATCATCAAGATCAATCAAGAAGGAAGTAGGGTTTTACCTCCATCGAGAGGGCCCGAACCTGGGTAAAACATCGTGTCCCTTGCCTCCTGTTACCATTAGCCTTAGACGCACATATCGGAACCCCCTACCCGAGATCCGCCGGTTTTGACACCAACATTGGTGCTTTCATTGAGAGTTCCTCTGTGTCGTCGCTGCAAGGCTCGATGGCTCGTCTCGTTGTCAAGGACAACATCACCTCTAGGGGAGCACTGGCGGTAGGCCAAACTCTCTGACTAGGCGGCTTCGTCATGACCGCCCGATCAGCTGTCGAGCCGACGATGACCTCTCGGGTCATCAAAAACAGCCTCCACGTCAATTCGGAACTCCCCGAACAGATGGATCCGATGGAGCTATCCTCCCTTAATGATCTCTTGGATCGCATCGCCGCTCTGGGAGTCGCTATAGACTACGATTGGATTGGGTTTTAACCCGACCAAAGGGATATCAAATCTCCACCGGTCAGCCATGAGATAGCAGTAGTGGAAGAGCCACACATGGATTACCCCTCTACCTTGAGGACGAACTATGTCTGGATTACCGAGCTCCCTGAGCCGGATACCCGCTCGCAGGAGGACATGACCCAGACCTCGGACTTAGAATCGGGCAACGGGCCAGAAAAATTGGGCAACATCCCAGAGTCCGAGCTGCCGAACCCAGAAGCTCCTCTGCCCCTAGATGTCAAATCGGGTTAGAATTCGGACTTAACTACGCCCACACACCCAGACTTATGCCGTATTTCCCATATCAGACAAGATCCCCAGGAGACAGTACATTGCTACCGGGCTCGATTCCTCCTTGTGTTAAACAGGGTCAAGGACTGTCGTGAGGAGGACGCAATCTCACTTTTTTGCAAAAACTGCATGAACAAAGGGATCCTTAATGCTATAAGTCGCCGTGACATAGTACATTTTGCTGACTTAGCAGCCATAGTATAGAAGTATTGTGCGATGGAAAGCGCCTGGAAAACCCAAACAGAATTTTGGGATAGTCCGGCTCTCACTAAACCCTTTGTCCGAACTAAAAGGGCAAACTCTCGTAAGTTACCCAATCCAATTCCCAAAAAACCAAGGCCCACTCCAGGGCGTGGAACCATATTGGAAGAATGGCTCAATGGGCCATGCAAAATTCACAGCACACCAGATATCACGCCGACGCATAGCCTTAGAGCATGTTGGATACTCCGGCAGGTAGCAAAAAGCGGCGAGGATCTTCTTGTAAACCATAAGGCAGAACAACATCCTGCCGAAGAAAACAATGCGGTACTAACAGTCTTCGAGACTTTCGCCTTAAATAATAGGCGCAAGCGAGCTCATCGAAATTTCGCTGAAATCTGCCACGTGGCAAAAATAAATCAGTGGAGCGACACTGCTATAACCTTCAGTGCCAGTGGCGAACCTCAATTCCAGAGAGTCCGGGCACCAGCCGCTTTGGTCCTTAGCCCAATCGTGGACGGCTTCCGGCTCACTAAAGTACTCATGGATGGCGGAAGCGGATTAAACTTGATCTATGAAGAAACGCTCAACAAGATGGAAATTGATAAAAGCTGCATTGAGCAAAGCTGCACGACCTTCAAGGGAATCATCCCTAGTCGGGAGGCACGGTGTTCGGGAAAAATCACACTTGATGTGGTATTCGACATCCGGAGAATTACAGTTCCAAAGAAATCACATTCCAAGTGGCTCCTTTCAGCAGCGGATACCACACCTTTTTAGGGCGGGACGAATTCACGAGATTTCAAGCTATACCCCATTACGGGTACATGAAGCTTAAAATGCCCGGACCCAATGGAATCATCACTCTAGCTAGTGATCCGGACGTCGCACTCCGCGCCGAAAATAAAACTGCAGTACTAGCCCTGGAAGCATTATCCGAAGCCCTAGCGGCCGAAGAACTAACAACGCTGCGCGCCACAGTGGACAGGGACGACATGATACTCGAAAAATGACCCAAGTCCACCTCATTCAAGCCCGCAGATGAGATAGTCAAATTCCAGGTCCATCCAACGGACCCCACAAAGACAGCTTCCATCGGGACATAGTTGAGCCCCACAATGGACGCCGCTCTGCGAGAATTCCTACGCGAGAATTGGGACATTTTCTCCTGGCATCCTTCAGACATGCCAGGCATCCCACGCAGGCTGGCTGAACACAGCCTCAATATACTGAAAGGATACAAGCCAGTCAAATAGACTCGTAGGCGCTTCTCAGAGCCTAAACGGCAAGCCATGGGAGAAGAGCTAGCCAAGATACTTGAGGCCGGATTCATCAGAGATATAAAACATCCGGATGGGCTGGCCAATCTAGTGATGGTACCAAAGAAGGACAAATACTAGCGCCTATGCGTCGATTTCAAAGACCTCAACAAGGCCTGCCTAAAGGATCCCTTCCCCCTCCCTTGCATCGACCAAATCATCAACGCTACTGCATGACACGACTCACTATGTTTCCTCGACGCATACTCCGAATACCATCAAATAAAGATGGCAGAATCCGACCAAGCCGCAATGGCGTTCATAATGCCATATGGTCCTTTCTGTTTCAACACTATGCCTTTTGGACTCAAAAATGTCGGCACAACCTATCAACGCATGATTCAAACATGCCTGGAGAAGCAAATCGGCAAAACAGTGGAGGCATATGTGGACGACGTGGTCATAAAAACAAGACACGTCGAAACCTTAATAGATGACCTGAGACTTACGTTTGACAACCTCCGAACATACGACATCAAGCTCAACCCGGAAAAATGTGTTTTCGGCATACCCTCCGGGAAGTTGCTCGGCTTCATCGTTTCCAACAGAGGAATCGAAGCAAATCCGGCAAAAATCCGAGCTCTGTCACAGTTGGCTATCCCAACAGACCTCAAGCATATCCAGAAACTAGCTGGATGTGTGGCTGCCTTAAGCCGCTTTACCTCCTGATTAGGAGAAAAGGCACTACCTCTTTACTGCCTTCTTCGATGCACCGAACACTTCATGTGGACGGATGCAGCCGCGGCCGGACTGGATGAAATAAAGACCCTATTGGCCAGCAATCCAGTCCTGACAGCACCAAATATTGGCGAACCTATGATATTGTACATAGCTGCAACACATCAAGTTGTAAGCGCAGTGCTCGTTGTCGAATGAGAAGCAGACGGATACAAGTTCCCACTCCAAAAGCCGGTATATTACGTGTCCACTGTCCTCACCCCATGCAAAACCCCGATACCCACACTATCAAAAGATAGCGTACACGGTCTTCATGGCATCCCGGAAGCTACGACACTACTTTCAGGAGTGTTCAATTACGGTGGCCTCCGAAGTACCACTAAACGACATAATAAACAACCGCGACGCCACTGGACGGATTGCTAAATGGGCCATCGAGCTCCTTCCGTTCGACATAACATACAAACCATGGCAGGCCATTAAGTCGCAAGTATTGGCTGACTTTGTCATCGAATGGATAGAAGCCGAACTCCCTAAAGAGTACGGCGCGTACTCCAATTGGATCATGCACTTCGACAGCTCTAAAATGCTGGCCGGATTGGGAGCGGGTGTAGTCCTAACATCCCCCACCGGAGACATGGTCCAATACGTACTCCAAATATTATACACAAACTCCAACAACGCGGCCGAATTCGAGGCTCTGTTGCATGGTCTCCGGATGGCAGTCTCTATGGGCATTCAACGCCTGGAAGTGCGCGGGGACTCAAACCTCGCACTATCACAAATAAACGGAGATTTTGATGCCAAGGATCCGAAAATGGCGGCCTACCGCAATGCCATCCTCAAAATGTCAGCTCGGTTCGAGGGGCTCGAATTACACCATGTGGCTCGAGAAAACAACCAAGCGGCGGATATCCTCGCCCGCATAGGCGCTAAGCGCGACCCTGTCCCACCTAATATATTCTTGGAAAGGCTGTTCAAGCCATCGGTGATATGGAAAGGGGAGTCCGGCAATACTAGTCTGGCTTCGAATATAACCCCAGATTCCGAACCATCCGGCGTAATTGGGGGCTCCGCCACCGAAATAACACCTTCGGCCCATGAAATCATGGCTGTAATCACCCCGTGGACCGAGCCTTTCTTGGCCTACCTCAATAGGCAGGAGCTCCCCGAGGACCAAAATGAAGCACGTTGTAGTGTGCGACGTTCCAAGGCCTACAAAGTCCATGAGGGAGAACTGTATAAGAAAAGTGTCACCGGAGTGCTCCAAAGATGCATCTCCGAAGAGGAAGGGCGGCAGCTCTTGGCTGAAATCCATGCCGGACTCGGCGGGCACCACGCTGCGGCTCGGGCACTTGTCAGCAAAGCCTTTCGTACAGGTTTTTATTGGCCGACAGCCCAGGCAGACGCACAAGACCTTGTCCAACACTGCGTCGGTTGCCAGCTCTTTGCCAGTAAGAGCAATATGCCCCCTACCGCTCTACAAACAATCCCCATAACTTGGCCCTTCATGGTCTGGGGGCTGGATATGGTCGGACCTCTTAAAGGGGGGAAGCCATAAGAAAAAATACTTATTGGTCATGGTAGACAAGTTCACCAAATGGATAGAAGCCAAACCAGTTAAAACGGTCGAATCCGGACCAGTGATAGACTTCATATCAGGGGTTGTACACCTTTACAGCGTCCGCCATAGCATCATCACTGACAATGGCTCAAACTTCATAGCCGATGAAGTGAAAACTTGGTGCGGCAACATGGGCATTAAGCTCGATTACGCCTCCGTCTACCATCCCAAACAAACGGCCAGGTCAAACGTGCAAATGATCTCATCATGAGCGGCATCAAACCCAGACTAGTGCGATCCTTGACAGAATCGGACACGCACTGGGTCGAGGAGCTCGACTCCGTACTCTGGGGGCTGCGGACCACGCCAAGTCGCACCATCGGATACACACCATTTTTTATGGTGTACGGTGCAGAAGCAGTACTACACTGCGACATAATCCACGACTCACCTCGCGTGCGCATGTACGAAGAGAAGGAAGCCGAGTTAGATTGGCAGGACAACTTAGATGCCCTGGAGGAGGAGCGCGACATTGCAAAAGCCCGTTCCGCATTCTATCAGCAGCAGGCTCGAAGGTATCAAAGCAGAGAAGTGCGGGCCAAAACTTATAATGTTGGCGAACTCATTCTACGCCTACCGGAGAAGAAGAAGGACAAGTTCAAACCCAAGTGGGAGGGTCCCTTCATTATTGATAAAGTTCTCACCGGAGGAGCGTACCGCCTGCGTAATGCATCCGATAACAGACTCGAACCGAACCCATGGAACGCGGCCAGAGTCTGGAGATTCTACGCCTAGTGCCAAACTCAGTGTTCATCTCCTTACCCCCGCTCTTTTAATTATGTTCCTCCCTTTTTTTCCTTTCTCGCCCTTTTTTCCTTCTTCACACAAAGTATTCAATACAGTGCGGATGCTCGGATCACTCCGGACGCACTATGTGTGCTCACCATACCTGGGGTCTTCCGGAAGCTAAATATAATTATTTTATGGCTTCCTGCCTATCACATATGCGTCCCATATGTGCCTTTTCTTCACCATTATATGCATCGATATGACTTAAGATGTGGCCATGCTGGGTTGCCTGGCTCTTGTGTTTATGCCCTATGTTCCCGTTAATTCGGCTAGGGCATAAGGGGAGAACCTCTGCGATTGTTACTGCCGGTTCAGCCGGATGTGTACCTCAGACTGGGTGAAGCCGAAAGCTAGCATTCTTAAGGGAATATTCGGTCAGTGAACAAAAGACGTTTCTTTCGTTTATTACAACCTGAATCCCCAGATGTTATGTATCCTGCGTTTTTGTTCGCAGTCTGTTCAAGCACTTATGACCCCTAAGCCTGGTTTCCATGCATACGCCGATTTTGCATAACCGAGCGGGTATTCGGATACACCCCGGACTGTTGGATCCGGGGTCCGAAGCGGAAAGGTCCACCATCACAAAAGATTTTTAATCCAGCTAGGGACTACATATGTCCATTGAATTACATAGTCACTTGGACTGGCTATATTCTTCCTCTATACCATCCAACAGGCTATCTAGCTTGCAATCCTGTTGGGAATATTTCGCGGCTAGCGCTACCTGGTCATACACCAGACTCACGGGAATCTCTTGCCCATCTAGCCCCGCCGGTCCGACTTTGGCCATATGGTTCGGGTCAAGCTTGGTGTAGCGCGTCTTCACCATGGCCCAGGCTTCCCTTGCACCTTGTCGGCAGGCTGATACCTTCCACAACCGGAAGTGCTGCCATGCTCCTTGGAGCATATCCACGAGCTCCCCCATGCCTCCTGGCAGGGAAGTGGCTGGCCACAGGGCCTGGGAAATACCCTGCATCACCTGCCAAACTCGTTCGTGCAGTCGTGAGAGATCTTGTAGTAAATCGCCTGCGGACCCGGGCATCTCCTCTTCGGGACGGCCCGTCAACATACCTACAGATATAAACTCTTTCAAAAATGCTCCCTCACCGAACCATACTGCAGTTCGTTTAGGCACTTACCATAAATTCCACGACGAAGCCTCCCGTTCTCCTTTACGGAGTCCGCCAGCTGAGCTCCAACATCTGCTAATTCGACGCCCAGCCAGATGTCGGCATCTTGAAGATTGTTTTTCTCCTGCCTAACCTGCGTAAGCACACGCTTGCCAGCTTTATAGTTGTCTTTGGAGATGTGACTCGCTATCTCTCACGATCTCCGGATTCTCCCCAGGATTGTCTGCAGAATTTTCTGTTAGACTTATAAAGCAAGCCGATTACTAACTGGTATATGTCCTTAAAATTTCATTATTGAGACGAATGTTACCAGGTAGGCCTTCTGGGACTCCTCTAGTTTGGCAACCGCGGCCCGCAGTTGGGTCTTGCACTCCTCCAGCTCTTGAGACAAATGGGTATTTTTCTCTACAAGAACCTGTGCATAAAATGATCCTTAAATCGGTTGTTCCAACCGTTTCAAGTCTCAGGAGCTACTGCTATACATGCTTATCAAATTTTCTTACCCGTATATCTTTCGCATACTGGTCCGTCGCTCGGGCGAGCCCGCCTTGAGCAGCTCGGATGTATGTGTCTCCCGAATTGAAAGCATTGAATGCCTCTTTGGAAAAGATGCCATTGCGAAGTACGGCCCATCAGCGCCGGTGATTCATGGCACTCTCTACTTCAGAATTTGTGGCGGAGAGCATATCCGCATCCTTTGTCGGAGGACAATTCGGCATCGGCCCCGCATTGGCCTCCTCTCTCGAAGCCGTTTCTAGAATCCGGCTGGTAGAGGCGTGACCAGCAGGATCTTCGGATATAGTCCGGCGACTCCCCTTTCTGCCAGGACACAAAGGACGCTGTTACATTTCAAACATGATAATTACAGAGCAAGTTTTAACTATACTCTGTAATGGCGTTTCGGCCCTAACCGCCTTCCTCTTAAGCCTGCCTAGTCCGGACGCCCTTTGCCAACGAGCCCCCAGGGGCTCGGCGCCGCGTTCCGATGGTCGTCTCTATAAAAATGTGATATCTTATGCATAAGGCATGGTATAAGAAAGAAGTCCTCTTTAGAGGATAAGGCTTCGGCTTTGCTTACACATGACGCAGGTAGCAGTCCGGGATAGTCGACGATAATAGCCACCGAGGCGCCATCGCAGCCGGCCTGATAAAATGACCCACCGACAAGCTCCATAGATATATCCGGATCTTCTTCAAGTACTGGATCAAAGGCCCTCCCGGGGTCCTCTGGCTGTGGGGAGGGGCTGTTGAATCCTTCCACGACCCTCCTTAGTTCCTGCTCAGAAATATCAAGGTAAATGATTGTGATGAAGGGAGCAAAAATGGATAGAGTGGGGTAAAGAGTGACGACTTACCTAGCTTGGGGGGTTGTACATGGAAAATCCATCTCGCGGTTTAATACAAAGGAATTCTTCTTCTCCTCCTTTATACAAATCGGACAGTATTCTCGCCAGAGGAGTGGCGGAGTCCAGACCTTTAAGACCACATCGGGCGGCATCGTCTTCTCCGTTGAAGTGCCACATGGGCTTTCCCTGATATTGAAGTGGCTGCACCCCCCGCATTATGCATATTGATATAACCTCGACGATTGTTAGTCCTGATTTGGCCAGTGTCTTTATCCTGCTCATCAGGAAGTGGACTTCTTTGGTATCTTCCTCCTGGGAGCCACGAGGGTGCCAACTTCGGCGTTTCTTCAGCGGAGCGTTATTAAACTCAGGGAGGCCCGTCTGGACTGGATCCGGAAGGGGAACGTCATCAACATAAAACCACTCCGAGGGCCAGTTTTCAAATGCCTTCTTGGGAGTACCGGACAGGTATCCGGTCTCGGCGATGCGCCATATTTCGGCTCCGCCCACTTGACATATGGATTCCCCCTGATTGCAAGGGACGAGGCAGAATAACTTCTTCCATAACTCGAAGTGAGCCTCGCAGCCCAGGAATAATTCACAAAGGGCAACGTATCCTGCGATGTGCAGCACGGAGGCAGGGGTGAAGTTGTGCAACTGGAGGCCATAGAACTCCAGGAGCCCGCGAAGGAATGGGTGGATTGGAAACCCGACACCTCTTAGCAAATATGGGATGAGCCATACCCGCTCCCCTTGAGATGGGTTAGGAGATCTCTCTGCTTGCTCCCCGCCATTATAGGTGGCTAGTCCGGCTCGGACGGGGACCATGAACACCGATGGAAGAAACCCTTGGGTATGTAGCTCTACTAAACGGCTGTGGGGAAAAAAACACTCTTCCCAATCACTTCGCTTAGAGTTGAGGGGGCGAGAAGAGGAACCGCGGCGACTGTGCATGTTGGAATGGTTTTTTCCGGATCCGCTCTGTTGGATGCTGGCTCAAGGGAAGAAGGTGAGATTTGAATCTAAGGATCCCCGTCTCTTCAAATAGACGGTTCGCCTGCAGGGCCGGGGTGGCAAATGAAAAAATACTCCGGCTCCTCGTATTCGCTCGACACATGGAGATGGCCTTTATTGAAGCACAGAAGCCGAGGAGTACAACATTGATGGGAAGCCGGACACTGTTCGTCACAACAAGTACTTTGGAGTATTCAGAGAGGGAACCCGCCTTGCAATGCCGAAGACAATCTGCGCACCGAACTCATCGTCATTGAAGCCTGGTTCAGGGGCTACTGAGGGAGTCCTGGATTAGGGGGTATCCGGACAGCCGAACTATATACTTTGGCCGGACTGTTGGACCGTGAGGATGCAAGACTCAAGACTTCGTCCCATGTCCGGATGGGACTCTCCTTTGCATGGAAGACAAGCTTGGCGATCCGGATGTTAGATCTCCTTCTTTGTAACCGACTCTATGTAAACCCTAGCCCCCTCTGGTGTCTATATAAACCGGAGGGTTTAGTACATAGAAGGACAATCATAATCATCATAGGATAGCTTGTAGCGTTTAGCCTCTACGATCTCGTGGTAGATCAACTCTTGTAATACTCATATTATCAAGATCAATCAAGCAGGAAGTAGGGTTTTACCTCCATCGAGAGGGCCCGAACCTGGGTAAAACATCGTGTCCCTTGCCTCCTGTTACCATTAGCCTTAGACGCATAGATCGGGACCCCCTACCTGAGATCCGTCGGTTTTGACACCGACACCGCACCCTCCACATCTCCGCCTTGCCCTGCTTGGGCGAAGGCGAGGTCCCCTATGGCGCACTACAATCACACGAGAGGCAAGGATGAGTCCGTGCACCCCTAGTGATGAGTCCATCCCTCAACAGTTGGTAGAGCTGGGAGAAGGCTATCCCTTTGACGCCACGAACACAAGCGATGCTAGGAGATGGAGCAAAAACCTCACTCGGATCGACACCACCGCGGAAGACCGCCGGAGACACCATCCATGCTGCCACACCCGCCGCAAGGGGCAGGTGTGCTGCACCATCAAGATGAGGACGGCTATGCCTGAAGGCCGGCGGCGCCCTGATCTGGACCACCAGCCGCAACCGTCAACGCCCCGTCCCTGCCAAGCTCTTGAGCCGCCTTGTCGTTGTCAACCCATGCCAGATGCCCGTCAAAGACGTCCAGCCCAGCCCGCCGCCGACCCATGCAGATCGGGAGTTTGCCGCCAAGCCGCCGCCACACGCCATCGAGGCTGAGAGAATGGGCGGAGGTTGCCTAGGCGAACCGCCACGCCGCCGCTGCCACCATTGGATCCGGCCCGGGCTTCGCCGGCGGCGCCTCCGAGAGCGGCAAGACGAGGAGGAGGAAGGAAGGGACTTGGCGGCGGTGTGCTCGAGTCGGCCACCGTGTTTCCAGAGGAGGGCGACGCGGGGCTGTTTCCTCGGGGCCCCTTAAGGCACCCCAACTAACCAATTTTTTCTGGAAAAGGAGGCACACCCCCGGCCTCTGCATCTGAAAGATGCATGCAACCATATTATTAAATAGTTCGAATAAAAACATAGTCTTAGCTCCACTATTGCTTGCAAACAGAGCAAAAATAAAAAAGAAAACTCATTGCCACAACTGGCAGGATAATAGGACTAAAACACTAGACGTCTATCCTATTATGAGACCTACATCCAAACCGGTTGAATATAGCGAGTGCTACCATCTCCCACTGGTTTCACCCAGTAACCAAAGGCTCCTTGGAGTCCGTAGGAGTGAGTAAGGACCACATACGGATCCATGTCGTAGCTCTGAAGATGACCTGCAAGAAAGCTAAAGTATGTTGTCTATTAAAAATCATATCATTCTTGCAGTTCCATATAACCCAAATAAACGCACATATTCCAATCCAAATATGATGCGCAGTAATATGTTCTACTCCAGCTAGTCACGTCCCAAATAACACTTCAGTGCTAACTGGAGGAATTATGTTAAAGGCTATATGAATCGTTTGCCAAAGTAATTTTGCGAGAGGGCAATCTATTAATATGTGTTGTATTGTTTCGTCATGATCACAAAAACAACATCGTGCACAACCTACCCAAAGTCACTTTAGTAAATTATCTTTGGTAAGGATCACTTGCTTGTGCACAAACCACAAGAAAAATTTGATACGCAAGGGGACGTTAATTTTCCAAATATGTATCGATCTTGTACATAGATCCATGTACATAGATTTGACCATAAACACACTATTTCTGGTTAATTTCGAATAAAAGGAATCAGGTTGGTCGGTGATGACCCACAAGTGTAGGGGATCTATCGTAGTCCTTTTGATAAGTAAGAGTGTCGAACCCAACGAGGAGCAGAATGAAATGATAAGCGGTTTTCAGTAAGGTTTTCTCTGCAAGCACTGAAATTGTAGGTAACAGATAGTTTTGTGATAAGATAAATTGTAACGAGTAACAAGCAATGAAAGTAAATAAAGTGCAGCAAGGTGGCCCAATCCTTTTTGTAGCAAAGGATAACCCTGGAAAATTTCTTATAATGAGAAAAGAGCTCCCGAGGACACATGGGAATTATTGTCAAGCTAGTTTTCATCACACTCATATGATTCGCGTTCGGTACTTTGATAATTTGATATGTGGGTGGACTGGTGCTTGGGTACTGCCCTTACTTGGACAAGCATCCCACTTATGATTAACCCCTATTGCAAGCATCCGCAACTACAAAATAAGTATTAAGGTAAACCTAACCATGGCATTAAACATATGGATCCAAATCAGCCCCTAACGAAGCAACGCATAAACTAGGGATTAAGCTTCTGTCACTCTAGCAACCCATCATCTACTTATTACTTCCCAATGCCTTCCTCTAGGCCCAAATAATGGTGAAGTGTCATGTAGTCAACGTTCACATAACACCACTAGAGGAAAGACAACATACATCTCATCAAAATATCGAACGAATACCAAATTCACATGACTACTAATAGCAAGACCCACCCATGTCCTCAGGAACAAACGTAACTACTCACAAAGCATATTCATGTTCATAATCAGAGGAGTAATAATATGCATTAAGGATCTGAACATATGATCTTCCACCAAGTAAACCAATTAGCATCAACTACAATGAGTAATCAACACTACTAGCAACCCACAGGTACCAATTTGTGGTTTGGATATAAGAGATGAACTAGGGTTTTGAGAGAAGATGGTGCTGGTGAAGATGTTGATGGAGATTGACCCCCTCCCGATGGGAGGATCGTTGGTGATGACGATGGTGATGATTTCCCCCTCCCAGAGGGAAGTTTCCCCGGCAGAACAGCTCTGCCGGAGCCCTAGATTGGTTCCACCAAGGTTCTGCCTCATGGCGGCAGAGTTTCATCTCGTAAGCTTGCCCATGATTTTTTCCAGGGTAAAAGCCTTCATATAGCAGAAGATGGACACCGGAGGGCCACCAGGGGGGCCAGGAGACAGGGGGCGCGCCCAGTAGGGGTGGGCGCGCCCCCCACCCTCCTGGCCAGGGTGTGGGGCCCTTGAGGTGTTTCTTCCGCTCAATAATTCTTATTAATTCCAAAAATAATTTTCGTGGAGTTTCAGGACTTTTGGAGCAGTGAAAAATAGGTTTCCAATGTTTGCTCCTTTTCCCGCCAGAATTCCTGCTGCCGGCATTCCCCCTCTTCATGGTAAACCTTGTAAAATAAGAGAGAATAGCCATAAGTATTGATATATAATTTGTAATAACAGCCCATAATGCAATAAATATTGATATAGAAGCATGATGCAAAATGGGCGTATCAACTCCCCCAAGCTTAGACCTCACTTGTCCTCAAGCGGAAGCCGAAATCAAAAAATATGTCCACATGTTTAGAGATAGAGGTGTCGATAAAAATAAAATACGGACATGAGGGCATCATGATCATTCTTATAATAGCAACATATATAGATTTTATCATATGAATTCTTATGCTCAAGTAACGATCAATTCACAATGTCAAGTATGGTTCAGAAACTTCATTGGGAGCTAACAAACTATAATCTCCGTCATTGAAGCAATTGCAATTTATCATAACATCAGAAAGAGTCAAGAATAGAGCTTTTCAGCAAGTTCACATACTCAACTATCATGTAGTCTTCTGCAATTGCTAACACTCACGCAATACTTGTGGTTATGGAGTTTCAGTCGGACACTGAGGAAGATAGGAGCTTATTGTATTGCCTCCCAATGTATTCACCTTTAGGTGATGTCAACAATAATAGTCCATGCTAACTTACACTCAATTGGATATATATATCATGATCTTTCAAACACGAGGAGCTTTCCAAAGGATAAAATGAAAAAGGGAAAGGTGAAGATCACCTTGACTCAAGCATAAAGTAAAACAGAAAGTAAAATATAGGCCCTTCGCAAAGGGAAGCAGAGGTTGTCATGTGCTTTTAGGGTTGGATGCATAAAATCTTAATGCAAAAGAACGTCACTTTATATTGCCACTTGTATGTGGACCTTTATTATGCAGTCCGTCACTTTTATTGCTTCCACAACAAGATCGTATAAAGCTTATTTTCTCTGCACTAATAAGTCATACATATTTAGATAGCATTTTTTATTGCCTGCAACATGACAACTTACTTGAAGGATCTTACTCAATCCATAGGTAGGTATGGTGGACTCTCATGACAAAACTGGGTTTAAGGATATTTGGAAGCACAAGTAGTATCTCTACTTGGTGCAAGGAGTTTGGCTAGCATGAGGGGGCAAGCTCAACATGTTTGGAAGGTCAATAATGATATACTTTAACTGAGATGTGAGAAAACATAAACCATTACGTTGTCTTCCTTGTCCAACATCAACTCTTTTAGCATGTCATACTTAATGAGTGCTTCAGAATCATAAAAGATGTGACACTCCAAAAAAATTTATTTAATTTTCAACAAAAACCTTGTTTGATTTGAAGAAGGCCATTTAAATCCTTCCTAAAACCTCTCTCTCTCTCAAAGCTTTTCCCCTTGGCAAGGACTTTGATTTTTCTATCTTCTGCAACCCTGGTATTTGGTTATTAAAAACCTTTTTATGAGTTTCCCTTCTCAAAAACATTTCTTGGAATTTATTTTCTTTTAAAAAGAAACCCTAAGGGTTTTGGAGCTACTCTTTTGTTTTGAACCATCCTTGGTTTTACCATGCCTCATGTTTTAAATTCTCCCAAAACCCCTCCCTCCACATTGGGGCAATCCAAACATTCTGTCCCAACAAGTTCAATCCATTTTTGGATTTTAATCCATTTATTTTTCTCCCCAAAACAATTTTGTCATTTATTCTAAGCCTAGATGCTTTACAAAGGAAATGCCTGATTTACTTTGAGTTTTGATCTCAAACCAACTCCTCTGGATAGTCCCTAGCACCCACAACCTGGACCCATCAAGATCCACTCTTCCTCTTTTCAAATTTTTCAAGTTTCAACCTCTGCAAGTTTGGACTAGATTCATCATTTTTGGTGAAATTCATATTTTCCTTTCTCCAAAAATTTCACCAAAATTCAGGCAGCCCCCAGGTGCTTTGAGAGACCACCACACCAAAGATCAGCCCCAGATAAATTTTTCTCATGCTCGAATCATTTCATCAAACACTTGGTCGGCACTGTTCCTGTACGCTTTTAGTAAAAGTTTAGAGTTTCAGAGTTATCTTCAGTGTCATTTTTTGTCAGTGGCTTGTCATCAATCACCCGTGCACTCTGGCGTGTTGCGCACGGCCCCTTCTCCCTGACCAGAGCACCACACGCCCTCTTGGACGGACGCAAGTGTCGGTGGCGGCAAGCACCGCCGACGCCGGCAGCTTCTGCGGTGGCAGAGCTACCCGTGGCGGCCAACGGAGCTAGCACCGGCTCGCTACGCCGTTCTGCGCCGCCCAACGCTCCCTAGCCCTCCGCGTGGCCTCATGCATGCCAGCACACACCGCAGCACCGTCACCGTGGTCCGGAAAGCACAGGGCGCGCCCTCTCCCACCGACGGGCCCGCGCCGCCCCGTTCTGCTGCAACCACCTAGCACGCCCAATCCAGCCAAGGTTAGATCCTAAACGGAGCCCGTGGACCTCCACGTCGATGATCAACCTCCTAATCTCCCCGACCAAGCACTGCGCCACCGTAACCATCGCCGGAGATCCCCGTTCTCAGCCACCGCCTCGGATCACCTATAAAATGGAGTCACGAGCTTGTTCTCGAGCACGCACCACCACTGCACCCCACCAGTACCCCGCCAAGCCACTAGGAGGACCTCGAGGAGGTCTCCTCCCCCAACTCCGGCCGCCTCGATCCGCCTCGGCCACCAGCTCGATCCACTCCGGTGAGGCCATCCTCGCCGCCCTAATCTCGTCAGTAGTCTCCTCGGGAACCCAATGATCTAACCCCGGCTTCAATTTGACCTCCGCAGCCCTCCCCGACGAGATCCAACTCCACCCGAGATGCCGTCAGCCGGAGCAAGGACCACCGTCGATGTGGTGCTCGCCGACGACCACCACCACCACCCACCGACGCGGAAGGACACCCTGAGCACGTTGGTACTCTCCGATCCTCCCAACTCGCCGTGGATCGCCGCCGGCGACCACCGCAGCTCTCGGGCGCCGACGAGCTCTGTTCCTCCCCCTTTTAAATTTCAAACCTGACGGGTGGGACCCCTCGTCAGTGATTTCTCTTTTTCGAACCGTTTTCTGTTTTTATAAGTTGGCCCCTGGAAACTTTCTGTTTCATTACAGATGAGTCCCTGGATTTAAAACCTTTATAACTTTTTAACAGAAACTGATTTTTGATTGATTCTTTTTCTGTCATCTTTATTTTTCTGTCTAGTTTTTTTTTCATATTTATTTGAAAAATATTTGGAACACCTTTTTGTGCACTCTTGGTATTTACGTTAGTACGTATTTTCTTATACCGTAGATACCGGAGGAGGTGACGAAACCGCGAACTTCGCCAAGTTAGACTCTGACTACTCCGAACCAGGCAAGCATGTTTGAACTTTTGATATGATGAGTGTTTGTTGCATGTTTGCATTTAGTAGTTTCATGGCATGTTTATGAGCATTTCGGTAAATGTTATATTTCATGCAAAGATGAGGCAAGTGAGTTCGAAAATCCATATGTTGTTGGATATAAGTTGCATGGCCATGTGATGGCATGAGAATGGGTAAGATGGCAGTGTTGTAGCATGCCAGTCTTATGCCAGGCTGTTGACTCCAGTGTCAACGTGAATCAAGTCACGATCCCATTCGTTTCCCTTCCTGTACTACCACATGTTTTCCACAAGGGATATGGCTTAGTAAGTTGCAAACCGCTTTCCTGGTACACACCAAATAGAGAGGTCGTGATGAGGGTTCCATGGCCCTGGTTTAAAGCCCGTCATCCGGTCAGGGGGCATGGGTGTTTCCGGTTGGGACCAAGAGGGGGGCACCCCTTAGAGCGCGCGTATATAAATTTGATCCCATGCTATTCGAGGTTGTGACCTCCCCGTCTCAAAGTTTTTCTTGGACGTTGCCTAGGGTGATTCCTGGCATCGTGAGGTGGGATGGGTGTGTACTGGTTAGATGTGTTTCTACCGAAATACCGTAAACGGAACTAGTCCTTCGTGACTATGGAAATTTGTTGGCTGTGGGCAATTAGTACAAACTCTGCAGAGTCAAAAATGCTTTGAATCATCTTGTACATGTCCAAGTACTGTGTTCATCTGATCTTGTCAAAATGCCAGTCTCAGTGACAAAACTCCGGTAAACCACATGAGTGTTAAGTCCGGTTAAAAGTTTATTCATGTGGATGGACTAACCCGTTTATTATTATGTGTTGAATATTTCCTATGAGTATTATATCTTCGTGAATTTATCAGATATGAATAATGAAATATATGCCCTTTCTGTGATGTCGCTCAGACGTCCGACTGTGGCACACTTGTTATTTACTTTTGATATAAGCCCTTTCTGCGATGTCGCTCAGACGTCCGACTGTGGCGCACTTGTTATTTACTTCTGATATAAGCCCTTTCTGCGATGTCGCTCAGACGTCTGACTGTGGCACACTTGTTATTTACTTTTGATTTAAGCCCTTTCTGCGATGTC